>NW_009617362.1:0-43110 GCF_000690535.1 Cariama cristata | reverse complement strand
CTTTCCCTAAACTAGCTAAGATTACTTTTATTTTCTTTTTTTAGACCAATAAATGGAAAATGTGATGCTTCTGAAAAGTTTGACACAAAGAGGCTGTTAGAAAAGACAGCTAAAATGCCACTTGTCTATAAGTAGGCCTGCTGGGAAAAAAGGAGTGTTTTCAGATGGTGTGTACATATGGAAGCCTCACCATTAGTGTGGATGTTTCCCAGAATTACTCCTGCAGCAGTTAAAGAGTGTTACATAAGCTGAAGGAGTGACAATTTGGGGTAAGAACATTAAACTGTTGATCCAAAAAATGACAACTTCCCATCAGCTATGGCCTGCACATAGAAACTTACTCTTTCTTCAGTCAAAACCTATTCTGGAGTTTTAAACTCAGTTTAATATATAGATTCAGCCACAAGAGCCTACTTTTGATTTCTAGTGGATTAGACTCTAGTGGGCCTCAAATTTCAGTCAAAAAAAGCAAGACCTGTCATATTAAAATGGGCAGGTGCACCATCTTTATGGCAGAAAGTCCATACTGCAGCCGAGCTTTTATATGCTGTTTTTCTTTTTCATTTCCCACCTGTAATAATCTGTGAGGTGAGCTTGACCTCAAGTTTAATTGCCAGTCATAGACACAACATGCACATTGCTTTTTATGGTGGTTTAAAGTACTTGGGTATTACATTCCTGTGGAAATTTGAGACATGCTCCATAAAATGTCATGAAATACCTTTCATACCCAAGTGCCAGTTACTATCTAATTATCTAAGATGACGGTCTCTTCCCAAAGGGCTTCTGCAAGGGAAAGATAACCATGGAGCCAGAAAACACAAACAACATTTCATTTAAATGCGACTGTTGCTATTAATGTGGTTGTTTCCTAACTTTTCCTACACTAACCTACTAGCGATTATATAGTCTTTTTAAGTATCTTGGTAACTGTGGAGCTCTGTTTCTCAAAATAGTAATAATTTTGTTAATAAGGATTTATTTTTAATTTTTATAATACTTGGTAATGTTTTCCTTCTTAAATTCTTACAACTGAGTGACTTATTCCAGGTCTCCATATTACTCAGTTTTTGTTAAATCCTTGTTTTAATCAGAAAATTATTCTGATTTTTGGTACACTTTTTCCACCTCTTCTGTCTTAGCAACATCAGAAAGCTGAAATATTATTTAATGTAAGAATCAGTTGATTATCTTAACCTGCCTCACATATTTTCTCAGTGTTAAAGAAGGTCTCATATTTCTCTTCTCAGCCTTTTGTTACCCAAACAAATCTCAAGACAGAGGCTTGCAGCAGTTTCAGGTAGGTAGCTGGGGCATCTAAGGAAAACATATGGAGGAAGTAATGAGGTTTGGGAGCTGTACACATTTTATCACTTCACCCCTAAGACTGAAGTTTTATAGATTCTTCTGGGTCCTATTTTATGTTCCAGAATTAGGCCAATATGGTCTTTCAGCACATCCTTCAGATCAATGCTTACACAAATCTCCCTTTTTTATCTGTACAGCTGAAGCTCAACATGAGTAAGATACAGCCTTAAAGAGAAGAAAAGCATTTTGAGCCTGTTTTGAACTGGTTCATCTGTGATTTCTCAGTGACAAACTGATTCCAGAAGTTTAGGCACTTCTATGCCAAGTTCTGCATGAGCACCATGTGCTACCAATTTACTGCAATTGTCTCTACTCTTAAGGACTGATACAGCTGGCTGTTCTGATCCAAACAGCGATGATTAAGACCCTGAAGTCATTTAATTTTTTTTGCATTGATTTCAACAGACTTTGGATCAGGTCTTGATTGTTCCTGCACAAAGTGAGGAACATAATGAAAGCAGCCTTGTGCAAAGACATTGGTGTAGGGAGAGGAGGGGAGGGAAGAAAGAGAGAGGATAAAAAATATTTAGTAGGATTAAAAGATGAACTTTTGAAACATTCCTGACTTTGAGTTTTTGTCAGAATTCTTTAAGGTATGTACTTGAATATGTTGCAGCTGAAAAATAGCATTGCTTGACCCCATCAAGACCTCTGCTGAGTTCTTGTCATGTTTGTTGAACTCTTCTTCGAAATGTCCTCAATAACAAGCCTAATAGTATTTGGAAATAATTGGGCTCCATGTAAGTTCTTACTTTTTCCTAAAAGTCAGCCTAGTTTTCTCCTTACTTCACTTCTTATTGATGTTCATTTTTTGCTGTCCTGAATCACAATGGAAACTCTCTTTCTAATACTACCAGCACATGAAATGCTCCTATCTGTAAGAAACTAGTCTATGAAAGAGTCATTGCAGTAATCATCTGAGAGGCACCTCAAATGTTATCCTGTTCATCTTCAGTTCTACCTTATTTCTTGACTAAGTTCGTGATATTGCGAGTTTTGGTTTTCATGTATAAAAATGTTACTTCCCATTAGGAAAAGGCTGAGAAGCAAGGTCTGAAGGTCTGAAGAGAAATGCTCAATGCCAATGCAAAGGTTCTTAGTATTGTGGGCAGTGGTGAATATTGGCATTCCCAGGACTGTTCTCACTAAAAGTCAAGACAAAGGTGGATAAGGTTTTAACCGATGGGAGAACTCTAAAATAATGTGGAGGGTAATTTCTGTAGGGGCCTTCCACCCACAGTAGCTGGTTCCCCACATACCTGTTCCCCATCGGTGGCACCAACATCCTACCAGGTTTTCCAGGGCGCTGGAGTATCAAAAGCAGATAGATACATGCTCCCTATTACGAAGTTGTTTACTTTGCTTACAACTAGAACCAGATCTGTGAAATAACTCATAGCTTAACCCTGAGCTCTTAAGAGCAAAAACCTTCACAGAGTTGAATGGGATTTGAGCTGACGTTATTTCTTCTTGCATAGCAATGGAGTACTGTTGTAAATTATCAGTCCCAGCAGTGGAAGATAACAGACTGACAAACCAGTCTTTAATGTTGTTTTTCCTCAAGTTGCTCCAGCAGTGTTTTTGCAACTGTTACAGGGAATTGCTTTCTCTTATCATTTTCAGCAGAAATGACAGGCTGGTCTTTTTCCACATCATTAATATAATTCTTGCCCATGGCAGTATGCACTGTGTAAAATGAAACTTTCGTTAGTTTGGAGTTGGAGGACGTACGTTTTCTCACATTTTATCCAACAGAATTGGGGCTGGGTTTTATCCAAACCCATTCATAATGTCCTGTATTCTTTGTCACAACGTGCCCTGGCTTCATGGTTCTATTTCCATCTGCAGCTATCACAACTCTCCATCACCAGCACACCCTGCATGACTGCATTTAACATTGACAGGGTTACTTCACTGTGAAATGGGAGAATGACACATGCGCTCAAAATAGGCCTCACATCCCTATAATAGCTTTTCCACTTTGCATATGTCATGAACAGTTGTGTGAGGGTTTTTTGTACTGCAGCTGGATCTACAATGTGTAGGTGAATCGGGGATTCCTTAGTTTTTTTAGCAATGCTGAAAATGAATTCGATCCTATTAGAATGATGTAGGTCCTTCATTCTAAAAATAAAATACCTAGTTTTATTTTTGAACTATATAAAAATTGTTTAAAGCAAAGCAGAAAGGTATTTCGAATTGGAAAATTGCCACATTTCCTCTTTAATTAAAATTCAAGTTAATTTTGAAATTTATATTTTGTTTTGATTTTTTCGTTACGGTTGTTCTGTTTTAAAAAGTGGTAAAACAAAAAAAAAGTGTTATTACCTTTTCATTTATAAATAAATTATTTGGTGAAATTGAAATTGCTTTGGGTAGTGTTTCTGTACAACTAAGACTGTACTCTTAATTAAAATCCGTTATCCTCATGATATACGTTTTTGCTGTTCTTTTTTAAGGACCCTGTTATGCTGACTTCTGAGAACTTGTAAAGCATGACACCATTCCTATCTTGGGACATCAATGTTTAAACAGGAAGACTTATTCTCCCAGTCTTTTACTGTCAGGGGACTGAAAAGAAAAAATGAAGAAATCGTTCAATAAAAATCTCAGAAGCTGTAAGTTTGATCCTACTGCACATAAATGTCGGAAGTATGGTCTGCAAAATGGTTTCCAGAAGCAAGGTGTGTTAGGTACATATGGTTCCTGCAGCAGATGGGGAAAGTTAAATCCTCCAGAATGAGGCCCAAAACAACCAACCTGATCAGTTCAGAGAAGCTTAAAATAAAAGCAACTGAGGAGCAATATAAAGATGTCTTAGATCCCTCAGGCAATTGAATGAGGGACTCCAGGAGGTACCTCTGGTCACTTGGAGATGTCCTCCTTGAGTCATGAGCTGAAAGTGTTCACGGCCACATCTATACTACCAAGACCCGAGCACGCACCAGATAATCAATTGCTATCTGAAGTGTAGAAGCCATCAGGCAACGAAACTGGGATGTTCCTTCTCTGGTAGGTTCCCAAGGGGTTTATGTGTGGACCCACAGTGAATATTTGAGGAGCTGCCTGTAAGATGAGCAAGGACACAGAGGGAATAGAGTTCCAGTTAGGATGAATGTGGTAATTAGGTGTTTTCTGTAAATGATGTGGGCACACATTTCAAAAGAAAGTAAATATACCTTTATACTTCAAGAAATGCTGTGTTCTGTCAGTGTATTGGCCACGCTCCAAGACTACCTTTGCTTTGGTTGCCCCTCCAAAGACTTTTCTGAAAAAACGCCTAATTTGGGGTGCTTGGTAGCAAGAAGATCGTTGAGAGGCTAAAATCCTTTAAATGGCCCAGGTTTCTTTCCTTTTCCCTCCTTCCTTATTCTGTGTCCTTTCAGTCTTTTTTTCTTCTGGCTCAAGGCCTTCACAATTTATACAAGTTTAGTGTAAATCACTACAGAAATTTATTTCAGATGATTTATTCTACGTAGCTGGTTGAGCTTGCCAGGGATTTCCAGTGAGCAAATTTGTATGTATCTGTGTGTGCATGTGGAAAAGGGAAAGGAGAATTCTGCATTGCAATCAGTGCAAGTAGGACCAAGCCAGACTTTTGATTTGCAACAAAAAAAAGCATTAAGGAAATATCTGATCTTCTGAGTGCAAAAATATAGTGAAGAAAAAGAAGGAAGTTTCCTTTCTTCAAGGCTTGGGACTGTGGAAGAGACTGGAAACTTCTGTGCTCTACAGCTGAGCAAATTCCTAATTGACATTTTACAGGAGGGATAAACTGTTGCTTAATAAATTCTGCTATAGTTTTTCTGAAAAATCGTTCTGAACTACACAATTTTATAGCACCATGCCAGTTAGGACTTCCTCAAAACTTTACAACATTTCCCTAATAGTTGAGTTTTGCCCCCATTTTCCTCATGAATAAACTGAGGTCTAGGTATGTTGGATGACTTGTGCTAGAAAAACATGCGGGGTAGCAGCAGATGAGGGAATAAAACCCCATGAGTGCCATGACCATGCAACAATCAGTAATTCATATTTAAGATGATCAAGGAGGAAAAAATAACCACTTACTGTATTCCAATGCATGGGCCTGTCTGTCTGTGCACTGTAAATATTTATACCAATATGACAGTCTTTCCATCAGGATAGGTCTTATTTAGCAGAAGGAAGAGAATAGGATTAATGTTTGTACTTACATTCAGTGAAGTAGGCCTTCACCATCTGTGAAGTTAATATAACAAACCAACATTTTCACATGTCATTTACTTTTAATTTCTTTTCTGTTTTTAAAAATGTAATCTAATTAAAGAAGAGATTGTGAAGGAGAAGAGCAGGAGGTGAAGAAAGCTAAATGCAAAGCTTGAAAGCACCATATTGTAATTTGGGATTAGAAGAGGAAGAGATGAATTTGCATAATGATGCCTTTGATATTTATTCAGTTAGAAAAGTGTATATTGAATGCTTTAGGCAGAGAATAATAATTACAGACATACTCAGAAGCTCAGCTACTCAAAACAAACAACTAAAATATATTGTCTTCTTCTTAAATGAAGTATGTTCAAAAGGCAGAGGTCCCCTTGGACTTTTCTCAGATCATACGCTAGACATGTCCCAAGAAACACCAAAAATCACCAAAATCTGTTCTGTAATCCTTCAAATGTTTCTTTTCCACAAATACTTTAACACATACCCTTAATTAAATGTATTGAAGTTAAAAATGAATTAGTGTATGTTGCAAGACCAAAGCCTTTGGTTTCTACAATTTGACAAGGAAAACTGAATCAGAAAAGGAAAATCAGAAAGGCTGATATACAATATAAGGGAAAACTAGACAGAGCCACAAAAATGTGATCTTGGCATTGACCCCCTACTAAGGATCATTAGTAACAGGTGAAAAACCAAGGAAAGTTTTCATCCTGCTTTAACAGAAAGTGGGAGTTGTCAACAGGTAATGCCAAGAGGTCATGATGCTTAATGGTTTTTTTGCTTCAACCTTCACTAAAATAATTAGCCTTGGCCAGATACACTGCACAGAGCAGAAAGGCCAACTCAGCTAATGCAAGAGGTAGCTAAGACTAGAAATTGAAAACAGGTAGACAGTGGTGGGAGATATTAAAAGTTCCCATCTAACTTTATATTGTTTAGTTACCTTCACACAGAGAAATGGTTGAAATAACTTCCAAACAGCTCGTGACTTTTCTGTAGAATGGATAACTGAAGCCCCAATAACTGGAAAAGGAGAAAAAAAAAACCCCAAAACACAACAAAAAAAACCCAACATATTGACTATCTTTTTAAAAGAACTAAGTGCAGCACTGAGGAATTATCATCATCCATCTTAATGTCCAGCTGCTAAAAAAACCCAAAACTAGCACAGAATAAACAATTGGCAGACACCTAGGAAATCAGGAGTTTAGGAGCTAACACGAATCCATCCAGAAAAAATGTTTCAGAGCAATCTATTTTCCTCTCAAGATACAATAATAGTCCTTAGGGAAAAGGTAATTGATGTTGTATCTTGACTTTAACAAAGATTTTTTTGTGTTATCCTATATAACATTCTCAGTGGTAAGACGTGAAGGCATTAGCTGGGTGTACAGAGGGTGTAACTGCTCTATGGAGGGTACAAAAAGAGCTGAAAAACTGTCCTCTAATTATTAAAGGTTGATTGCCAGTTCAGACAGAGATGCAGGACACTGGAACTCTCTTGAGTTTGATGCTATCACATACACTCAGTAACCCTGACTAACAAAAAAGTATGATTTTAGGTTTGCAGACAACCTGAAATTTTGTAGCAAAGAGAGACTGTCAGCATACTGGGGGGGAGAAGTACAATTCTGAATGCTCTTGATAAACAAGGAAACCATGGTGCTATTTATTACAAGTAAATGCAAGTTTCTACATTTAGACAGCGATAATCCTTTTTATAAATGCAGAATAAGGAAAGCTGGTTAGACAGCAAATCCACTGAAAAGAGATTTACTGAACTTCAAATTGACAACCATTAAAGAAAACTCACAATAAAAATGTTCAAGTTTCTGGAGAAGGACAAACTTTATACTGGGCTCTATAAACATGCGTGGGATCTGTAAGACACAAGAAATTGTCGTCCTCTCCTTTTATAAAGCCTAATTTGGGATACTCTGACCTTGAATTGAATGCCACGCCTCAGTAAAGCTGTACCTGTTTGCTCTGTGTCCAGAGGAAAGCAAAATCAGAAGTTTTGAAAATACACAACAAAAGGAAAAATTGAAGGAACTGCAGTGATTGAGCCTAGAGAAAAGAACAGTAGGTGAGGCTATGGCACGGCTCTTCAGACACATAAGAGGAAACCACAAAGGCAAAATGTTGTTTTCAATATACACAGAGCTAAGACGAGCTATTAAGAATCATTTCCAGCTAAGCACATCCTTGAGTGTAAGAGGAAAACTAAATTATTACTTAAGAGATCTTTGTATTTTTATTTTTTATTTCTACTTCCTCTGAAAGGGTAGAATTTTATTTTTGGAAAGGGGGGTTAAATATTCATATTATTTTTCTTTTTTGTTGGTTTTGAGGATCACTCTTGACGGAAAACTTGGTAATATGCAACCTAAAAAGAACACTGCACCAGCCTACTCTTCTTTTAGGAGTCCACATAGCTTCTTCCAAATGTGAGGGAAATTATTTTAGTAACTCTTTTGAATCTAACTGTTAGTCAGTTGCTTTAGAAATTCTTTCACTTGCCTAATTCTTAAGTTGTGGTGGATTTCTCCAGGGCTTGCAATAAATCCATAAATGATAGCAATTTGACACTGGGATGCATTGTTAAAACAGTACGAAACCCAGGGCAGTTACACAACCAACAGCTTTCATTCCAGAGGCATTGTACGGCATAAATAATGGCCATTTTATTCCTAGCAATATGTAAGCCAGATTGCAGATGCTTTACTCGCAATTTTGAATGCTTACTCCCATGGACCAAGGCATTTAGAAATCTGGCACTTTCATGCTAGTATGATATTTCTACCAGACTCCTCAGGAAATCTGACATCATGTCTTGTGACATATCTTGCAGATAGCATTTTCTTTTCAATTGCTCACCTAAATGTTCACTGTCTGTTATAAACAACACAATTTACTATTGCAAGCTGTTTCTATACCCAGCTGTTAAGATGTAACTTGTTCTTTGTGTTTCTTCTGGAAAGGGCTGGTGACGTTCATTTCTAATGCTAAATTGGAGAAGAAACTCAGAAGTGAGGTTTACAATTAGACTAGGAAGTCGATAAACATCAAAGAATTAGAAGCGGCCACCTTTTAAAACTAAAGATCAAAAGCAATTCCAGAATGTATAAGGGCTTGAATAACCATTCTTGCATTCATAGTGGATGCTCCTGAAATGATAAACAAGAGAAATACTGAGCTTCAGAAGAGTCTCAGTTACAGAAAAAAAAAATTAATTTTACAATAACTGTAAAAAATTTTAATTGTGTGACAAATGCTGCCTAATGTAATCACCATGACAAGAATAGAAAGAAATGAAGATACAGCCATTTTAAAAAACACACAAAACGAATCTATTTTCATCATTTGAGAACAAATGAGTGAATGAAATTTCAAGAGAAAAGGAGATTTAAAAAAATTGATTACATCTTACAAGATTAATCATGAGTCAAGAGGAACAGTTCATTTAGCTGAAACGAAAGAAACCTTCACACAATTTTCACATTTGGAATTGTTCTGCTACTTTTGGTTTTAGCCACAGCAAAGGAATCTTTCTGGGAATTCTCTACACTTTGATCACTAGACATGAAATGAGAAAGTAAAGGCATGAAACAAAGATTTGCTCATCAGGTGACAAAGCTATGTCATTTGATCCCATGTCATTAAGTCCCTTGAGTTTGCAAAATATACTAAGAGAAGCTGAGCACAATTCATTAATCTGTAATTTATTACTTGTCCTGATTTTTGCTGACACTATAAAAGAAGCTATAGAAGACAATTTGAAATCTGTAAAGTTTTAATGAATAATTACTTGAAGCTCTGCTTCGCCATTTTGTAGTCATCCCCTTTCTTTACAGAGGTTTACAAGGAAACAAAGCTCCGACTCTAAATTTACAGGGGGGAATTGTGAGCCATGGAGCTGTTCAATATCTTTCTGCTCAGACATTTGTGTGTTGGTAGGCAAGTTACGTGTGTTTTTTTAAGAGAGAGAAGAACGGGCAATGAACTATCACAGCACAGAAACAGAAAACCCTTTGCCTGGTGTGTGTTGCACATACCCTACTGTAGCATAACACTAAGTGAAGCCCAGTGGACCGAGAACAATGCTTCTGCCAGGTTATGAAAATATGTGACGGTTATGGGAGAAAGTTCAAAACCTGAAGTTTTCTGTAGATAAGTGCATATTTGCTAAGCCCGTGGCTTTTCTCCAAGGTGGTGGGAGGAAAAAAAGGTTTTACTCTTTACTCACATTTTTTGGGGTGGAAGTTCTATGTCAGAACAAAGCTAGATGCTGAACCCAACATCCTCCCCTCCTATTCTAGATGATACGGAATGTTTATTTCCTTGCACATTTACTTTTGTTGCTTCAGAAAAAAACTATACTCATCACAGAAAAAAATCCTGAGTGCCTGTGAGGGAGGAGGAAAGGGTCAAGGCATGGTGATCACACTGCTGCTTATTTTGCCAACATCTCAGTCTTCACAGAAATTGCCCATGACATAGCTTGACACACAGGAGACAACTGAAGCAGGGTTGGCTTTGATGAGAACTGGCTGTGTCACAGTGGCTGTCCGCTCTCTTCAGACATTTCCAAGCAACTGGAGCTGTGATGGAGACCTTCAGGCTCATAATTTCACATAACATAGTGCAAGGGCATGAAAAGAAGCACATTTTGGTCCAGTACTGCCACATACCCCAGACAATTAACCTTGAGTGGACATGGGGCTGTACTACAGGTTTATCTTTGCACTACCCCCAGCCTATATCCCCTGCAGGGTCCAGTCCAGCCTCACAGGTCAGCAGTCGGAGGGAGTTGTATATTTTTCCCGTCAATTAAATTAAGCAGTAAATTTATCTTCAGCTCAAGGACCTTAGTTTGGCTTGAAGCAGGAACATGCTCCCATGTCTCTCATACATCCCTCATAACATTAAGTATTTACTAGGCCAAATCAAGACTCAGATTTGCTCTGCAACTCAGCTTCAGATGTTTCTCCTAGGCAGCAGGAGACTCCAGCACAAGTCCCGTTGCTAACCAATATTTAATTAGTTCTAGCTGGAAGAGGTAAGACCAAGAGAGCCCCATTTCACAAAGATGTACAGTTCATGGGCTGAGGCACAGCCCCAGCAGGTAGGAGTCATCAGCACAAGTTTGCACCCTTTCTTTTCAGCTACAGGAGTTAAAATTGAACATAGTTTTGCACCGGCTTTTAGATTTGAACTGCTGCCTCTGCAACAAAACCTGGCAAAATGACAGTCTGGGAAATTTTACTGACTTTTTAATACAAGCCCTTTCTAGCATTTTGACACCTGCCACATTCTCCCCTGGTACTCTGTAGGAAGCTCAGGCACTTAACTCAGATTTGTTGAATCTATCAGATAACTGGAGGCCTAACGGGCAGTGCTGAGTTTAAGTCTTCCCTGTGGATCTTGCAGGAAACACTTGTCCTCAGAGGTTTTTCCCTTGGGAAAGCGCAGGAGTTCTTGTTACCAGTGCTTATAGCAAAGAGAAGTCTGCAAGTTTCCTTAAACAAAGAAATAATGGTAAGGTGCTTCATTTCTACCACTTGTTTCGTGAGACCCCTTCACCCACTAACCTGGGTTGTTTGCTGAATACATTAACATTACAATAGGTCTTGGAGTCATAGCCTGAGACCCACTGTACAGAGACACAGAATAAGCATCCTTCTTCCAAGGTTTTATATTCCCAGTAGGAAAGAGACAAAGATGGTACTGTTATGACATGTAAGTATAGTGTGCACACAGAGCCATACATAGCAACACCAGAAAAAAAGACGGAATGGTACCCACTGGTCTCCACAGGTTTTTTTCTAGCAAAAATATGCATTGGACCAGAATATTGATCTGAGTATATACAACAGAGGATGAAGGCACCAGAACAGTTAAGCACATGATGTGGGGTTTTTTTAAGATACAAGTGCAGAACAATAATTTTTCCAAGATCCTGGATGTCCAGCAACCTGGATGAATTACTTCCTTCCTCCATAACAGGGCAACATGTGCCACAGAGAAGCAACAACCTGCAATTCAAAATAGGTAAGTCGGCAGACAAGACAAGTGGAAGATGGGAAGTGCAAACTTTCGTATAGCAGCACAAAAGAGGTTTGCAAAAACCACTTCAGTGCCTTGGTGGTGAAAGTCTCTAGAGTTCATAGGTGTTTCTACAGCTTCTTTAAGAAGTTGGTTTGCTAAACCAGCCAATGGACAGAATCTGGTGAAAGGTCCCAATTGCACAGACAGTAAGTCAAACTAGTAACATTAATGCTTAAGTTCTCTTCTTACCAAAACACTGAGGTGTAACTCAATGTTGGAAGTATGTATGTCCTTTGGAGTACACAGAGACTCTGAACTTCACTTTATTCAGTTTGGGAGGGTAAGGATATAGAAAGAAAATTTAAAAATAAACAACTGCAATTTTAATTTTTTTTTAAAGTTGTTTGGAACTCATTTTCACAGTTGATAGCAGCAAGTTGTGATCTTGTAACTATTACAAATGACTCACAGGTAGAAGAAAAGCACAGCATTTAGAAGTGAGATTGCAACCTGGTCAGCAGAAGGTGTGATGAAACTTCATAAAAAGGTGACTACCTGGTCAGTTTGTCAGTAAATAAATTCTTTTTCCACCAAAGAGTCCTGATCAAGCTATACAACCAACGTATTCCATTACCTTCCAGGGTAAATATAAGCTATTTTACAAGACTCTTTTCCAGAAATAAAAGGGAAACTACAACTGAACAGAACATTTCAACCTAGCCATTTCAACCCAAGTCTGAGACTTTTAGGTTCCTTTATAGTGTTTTTTACTACTTATTTCACTGAGATTCTAATCTTTCACAGTCTTAAATATAAATGGACATCTGATAATGAGAGCAACATGGAAATTACTGATACTCACAACTCGTCTATGATTCATCAAATTTAGAGTGGCAAGGATGGTTTCAGTCCTATTTGCAAACAAAATGTCTTTTCCAGAATCTGAATGAACTGAGGTGACTCACAGTGACCGAGGCTCCTATACCCTTGCTAGCACACATGACTTTGAGTTTAAGAAGTCTCATCAGAGACTGCTTCTTGGGAAGTATTATTCAGTTTTTGGATTCTTTCCTGATCCTAATGTTTGAGTTCGTCATTGAATCCATGTCCATACCACAGAAAACCTGCCTGAAGGAGGGGCTTCTATGAAAGACTGGTGGTAGCCTGGTGTCTAAACATGTTGGCAACCCTTCTGCAAACACAGAAAGACAACACAGAGACAGAGTCACTTTTCTAAGCTACTTGTTTGGAAAAGATTTCTTTGTTATTTCTCACCACTAAGTCCTTTAGATCAAGAAAAATAGAAGTAACCTTTGCCTGAATTATACCTGAATCTTAGTCCCCGAAAGTCACATCTGTGACGTAAATCAATGGGAAAAGCTTTTCTGATAGATTAATTTTTTTTTAGAATACGTCAGAGAGTTTGCAAAGGTGGAATTTCCCCAGGAATTTTGAATTGATGGTTCTTTTCTCACTGGAGAGATAAAGTAAAGAAAAAAAAAAAAAAGATAGAGGGAAGGGAAGGATTGAACCTGCAAAATATATATTCACATTTTGTATACCCAAGCATTTGTCAAGGACATAGCTTTGATTGCATTCTTCTGAGATTACCTGGGAGATATCCAGGTTTGTATTTTAAAATTAGTAAACATATAAGACCACAAGACTGAACAAACTGTTCGTGCCAGAATCCAGTTTTTGGCCATCACTAGCAAAAGTCAGTTTCTTCTTGTAGACACATAAGAAGTTGCTCACAAGTACTAAATTTTCACAGTAAGAGAAATGGGCAAAGATTATGGAAAATGGTTTGTTTTCATAGAATCATAGAATCATTATGGTTGGAAGAGACCTCTAAGATCATCAAGTCCAACTGTATACCTGATGCCACCATGCCCACTAAACCATGTCTTGAAGCGCCACATCTAAATGTTTTTTGAACACCTCCAGAGATGGTGACTCCACCACCTCCCTGGGGAGCCCGTTCCAATGCCTAACGACTCTGACAGTGAAGAAGTTCTTTCTAATGTCGAGCCTGAACCTCCCCTGGCACAACTTGAGACCGTTTCCTCTTGTCCTATCACTAGTTATCGGGGAGAAGAGACCAACCCCCGCCTCACTACACCCTCCTTTCAGGTAGTTGTAGAGGGTGATCAGGTCTCCCCTCAGCCTCCTCTTCTCCAGGCTAAACACCCCCAGCTCCCTCAGCCGCTCCTCGTAAGGCTTTTTCTCCAGGCCCTTCACCAGCTTTGTTGCCCTTCTGTGGACACGCTCCAGCACCTCAATGTCCTTCTTGTAGTTGATTTATTTGGCTCATCCCTAGTGGGAGCAATGGAATATTGACAGCATATCGTCCTCCTACTCATGAACACAACTGGTGTTATGTTCAAGCCAAAAGAGAAAATATGAACAGAATCTACGCTATTGCAGTATTTTGGCAAAATTAAAAGTCTTCAAAGGACTATGGGAGAAAGTGTTGCGGTAGAGATATTAGGAAGTTTCACAAGTAGTACAGCCTGAGTCTGCATGAATTTGGGCTGGGTTAACTTTCCTCTGTGATGAAGCTGCAAGATATTTTAGGTTGGTAGCACTCTGAGCTGAAAAGTTTGCCTCAGGATAGAGGTTTCTCTTTCTTCCCAAGGGATCTTACTCTAAGAATGGCAATGGTGTGAGTACCAAAGCTGGATGAGTAAATCTCCTTGAAGGGCTTTTTCCTCAGCTGATATCTAAGAAATCTGGTCCCATTTAGACAACATAAAGGACAATGCTTAATATGTTCCGATCAGAGGGAACAGCTGCAGAATCCTTGGCTCATATTTAGTAGAAACCAATACATTGGATGGAAATGTCTTCGTGAAAACCAGCTGGATGCAAATGCCTGGATTAAGAAAAATTTTCTTAAAAGCATGCCCAGTCCAACACAACTTGGCAAATCTAAGGACCTCTGCAAGGTCCACTGCAAAGTAAAGACTTTCCATCCTGTTAGCTAATGATCTGGCCATGGGGTAGTTTTAGGCATATATGAAAGCATGAGTGCTCCAGCCCACTCTTAAAATGGTCCTGTTCAGGATACCACATAGAGCATCCTCACTACTCAGCACTGGTGAGACCTCATCTCTGCATCCAGTTCTGGGGTCCTGAGCACAAGAGCTATAAACATCCTGGAGCAAATCCAGTGAGGGAGTTTGAAGATGATTAAGGGCTTGGAGCATTAGCCACATGAGGAGATGCTGAGACAGCCACGGTTGTTTAGCCTCAAGAAGAGAAGGCTTAGGAGCAGATCTTATCAACATGTATAAGTATCTGATGAGAGGAGTCAGACTTTTCTTCATGGTGCCCACTGAACAGACAAGAAGCAATGGGCACAAATTGAAATACAAGAAATTCCATTTAAATACAAGAAAGAACTTTCCTACTGTGGGGGTGATCGAATACTGGAACAGGTTTGCCCAGAGAGATTGTGGAGTCTCCATCCATGGAGATATTCAAATCCCAACTGCACATGGCTCTGGGCAACCTGCCCTAACTGACACTGCTTTGAGCAGGAGAGTTGGACAAGACTATCTCTAGAGGTCCCTACCAACTTCAGCACGTCTGTCACTCTGAGATTTTGTTTCTCACTAATGGTGTAGCTATTGAATGCTTGATTTAAGCTTTTAGGCCAGAAGAGGCCAAGCACCAGGGCTCAAAAATGGAGGAAGGAGCAAGCACTGGCAGATAAATAGCCCAAGGGGTGGGAAGCATGGGAGCACTTTCATCTCTTAGGACTTATGATAAACACATTAAAACATGAAACGTGACTTTTAGCTCAAGATACCATCTGTAGCTGCATCCAACACAGTCCTAAGCTGTGCCTACGAGTGGAACATAGCAAAAGCAGAAACTAGGATGCGATTCAGTTGGTAGCACAGAAAAGCATCCTTACCCCTCATAGAGCTTTTAATGAAATTTTCCATACCAGTCATAGTACTTACTTACATCAGTCTTATTGCCCATAATATACACACTAATAATACAAACCACATAAACCCACATCATATTCTAGCTTTTTGTAAAGCGATTCAGCTCCATTGATATCAGCAAGGAGGTAGCTAAAGCTTTATCACAGTTGTCCTTGTAGCAAACAGGGAGCACATGCAATACCATAGTATGAACGAGAAAGGAGGAGGAGATTTTGGGAGCTGGCTTTTAACATGTAGACACTAGCAATGAGGCTGCAAGATTTTAATCAACCACACTGTTTTACATGTCCCATGCATGTCATTTGCTTATTTTGGGAACAGCATATTACTTTGTCTGGTCTACTGTAAATGTTAATGCATGGAAATGCTAATCAAGATTCTTGCTTTGGTTTCCCACTTGACCTCAATGGATTGCATTAGAGCTTGTTTGGATATTTGCATTCAGAATCACAAATGAGATTGGATCACATGTCCCTTGTCCCAGCATGTGGCAGATGTGCTGCACAGAAAGAGTGGAAACTAACGGTAGCAAGGCCAGTATCTCACTGAAGCCAACTCCCTTTTTATGCAAGCAAATGTCCTGCAGACTTACCTGGAAATGGTGACACACCTCACTCCAGAGGGTCTACCAAAAGTAAGGAACTCTATTATTTTACAATAAACAGTAGAAGATTTGCAGTGACCACACGATTTAGGTGGATGCATGGAGCCTGTCTATTGAAACGTAGAATATTAAAAATATTGTGACTGGACTTAGGGAGGGAGGGGTGGAGGGAGGGAGAATGAGCTTCTTCCTCCTACTATGAGTTTGGTCTGACTGATATTGAAATCTGAGGAGAAGCCTCATTAACTACCATTTGGTTCTCAGTGTGACATTTGAGTAACTACTCCTGAATCACAAGAAAACAAAAATAAAATTTACCATGTAGCTAAATGTCTCCCAGTTTTAGTGTGCAACTACTTCTGCCAACGGGCCAGTTCTGCAGATTTATTCAAGTTTTGTTTTTTTTTCTTTGGCTGAAGTCTGTATCCCCAGAAACGTTACTTGGATGATGGATTCAATGTTTTCTGAAAAGAAAAGCAAAGTGACAAGGTCCATTCTAGAAAAGAAGATGCTTGTTTCAGCTTTAAGTTTTTTTCCAAGCTTTTCAATGCATTGATGTGATTGGAAAGAAATACCCATGACAACTACTCAGATATTTGGCTGCTCCCTAGCAACTTTTACTTGACAATCACAACACTTTATATAAGATATAATATATGATGTGTATAGTATTTAATTTATAAAAATTGTCACAAATATTGCTGGTCATAAATTCTTTGAGATAAGAAATCTTAATCAAAGATGAAACATTTATGTCACATCTATGGTGAAAAACTACCAGTTTCCTAGTTCAGAACAGCCTGAGTTTCTGACAGCTCTTGTGAGGGTCTAATTGGGAGATCACTTTCTAGGACTGATGGTCTGAAGACAGACTCTGCTATATGGAAGAGAGCTGGTAACTCCACCTTCCCCGAGGCAGAGGCAGGAACCGTATCTCAAGCCCCTCGGCACATTCATCTCTTCCAAACCTCTGTTGCCCAGGCTTGCTTGGTTAGACTTGGTAAAAGCTGGGAACAAGACACCTGTAACTGCATGGATTTAGAGGTCTCATTTAATTTTTGTTAACCAACTTTCTCTGTTTTTTTCTTCCTTCCACAAAGAATTTGACTCTTTCAATTTCTGAACAGAAACTCTAGATAATAAGAATGGTTTGTGCTTTCCTATTTGACAGAAGTGGAAATAGGAGCTCAGCTGTATTAAGGAATACAGCCTGGAAACCATTTAAGTGCTGCCAAAATACATGGGACTTAGAAACCTAAATATCACTTCAGATATTGGCCATAGTATATGATAATGACATCCTCACTATTTTTCCCCAAATACTTAGCTAGCTACCAAGAGAGAAATCTGGCATTTTATGTATGTTAATGTCACTCACTGAGATTCTCTGTAAAATTGTCCAAGTCAAAACGTTTTTGATTATTTGTAATTTTATTAGCGAAGGAGCCCAGGAATGAGAAAGTATCAGGAGTCCCAGATTCTGTATCAGGAATAGTGTGGCAGCAGGACCAGGGCAGTGATCGTTCCCCTGTACTTGGCAGTGGTGAGGCCGCACCTCGAGTGCTGTGTTCAGTTCTGGGCTCCTCACCACAAGAAAGACCTTGAGGTGCTGGAGCGTGTCCAGAGAAGGGAAATGAAGGTGGTTAAGTGCAGGGAGCTCAAGTCTGATGGGGAGCGGCTGAGGGAGCTGGGGGGGTTTAGTCTGGAGAAGAGGAGGCTGAGGAGAGACCTGATCGCTCTCTACAATGACCTGAAAGGAGGTTGTAGCGAGGTGGTGGTTGATCTCTTCTCCCCAGTAACTAGTGCTAGGACAAGAGGAAACAGCCTCAAGTTGCGCCAGGGGAGGTTCAGGTTGGATATTAGGAAGAATTTCTTTACTGTAAAAGTCATTAGGCATTGGAACAGGCTCCCCAGGGAGGTGGTGGAGTCACCATCCCTGGAGGTGTTCAAAAAACATTCAGATGTGGTGCTTCGAGACACGGTTTAGTGGGTTATTGGGCATGGTGGCGTTGGGTAGAAGGTTGGACTTGATGATCTTTGAGGTCTCTTCCAACCAAAACGATTCTATGATTCTATCAAATCTATACGGTGTTTACCCATTTTTCCTTCTAACACTCCAACTTACTGACATATCTCTTTATTAATAACTCAGTGCTACAACACACTGCTGTTATTTTATAATTTCCTTTACATCCTGGACTAGTGGCAGGAAAGAAATCTCCAGAGGAGGACAGCAGCCTCTCCTGACTTCAACTCTTCACAAAGAGGTAGACTGAAGGAGTCCTCTTAGTGAGAAATGAACCCCAGGAAGCTCTCCAAAGAGCCAGTTTGAACTCATTCATGTGTTGTGCAGAGGTTCCTAGCATGCTAAGATGATTCAGCATTGAATGAAGAAGACTGGAAATGAATTAATTTGTGAGGAAAATAAAAATCTTTCCATTACATCTACTAGAGTCAAAGAGAAAGGTGAGAATTAGAAAGACAGAAAAATACACACAGTAAAATACGCTCCGACTTTCTTATAAATCCACTCCCTTGTTTATTATAAACACAACCTGACGTGGGAACCAGTAACAACAATGATGAAAGAATCACCTCTGCTCCTCTGAGAGGCTTGGCAGTTTTCCCATTGTTAATGTTTCCTCTTTGAATCTTCTAACAGTTCAGCCCTATTAGCTGCAATCTTCATTGTAGGTACTGAATACTCAGTGTCTGTAATACCTTTGCAAGCTTGACATTGAGTAATAGCTTTCTCAAAATGCCTTGAAGGCCATTTAAAATGTGTCAGAATGGTCTGTAACAAAATAGGTAAATGCAAAAACTTCTTGAGTTTTGTATAAAAAGCCCTTGAAGAAGGGAAGGAAACTAATTGCTGTCTATGCCCAGCTACAGTGTTAAAATACCTTTTTCTTCAACATTTTTCATGGATACAACACTAATACACATTTTCCTGGGGAGATGTAACTTTTCCTACAAGAATGTCTATTACTTAGAGGATAAGACATTATTCAGGTCAAGAAACGCTCCGGAAAAGAACATCACATATGGGAACAGTTTCAGGTACTTTGATATTTTCCCAGACATTAGAGAGCCTCATGGAATATCCTTCCATGTGTCATTGTTTACAGACCCAGATTACGGTTGACAGGTATAATCAAATCTCTGGGAAAGGTGGTAAAGTGAAAAGATTAAAAAAAAAGTCTTTCACGGTTGCAAACATGAAACATGCAAACATGTCTACATAAACCTAACTATAATTCGTATGTGCTAGATTGTACATGGAATTTTATCCTACACTTACAAGTGCTTAGGGTTGATAGCAATCTACACAAGATGAAAGAATAGTGTCTTAAATAACTGTTTTCTCAGTAACCAACGTCCTGGGACAGGAAAGAAACAACTAAGAAATAAAGTTTTTAGGATAAAAAACCCTATTGTATAGACAATTGCCAAAGATTCTATCTTTAGATGATTATCTTTTTCTGTCTCCACTAGAACAGAAGCAAAGTCGATAAACTTCATTGAGACACATTTTATGTTTTGTTGTGACCATTACACACAATCTCTGTATGCGATCCAAATGCTTTGTCAAGGTTGAGCAGATATAAGGACCCCACTGAAGTTCTTAGCATAGGTAGAAGACAGTATATTACCAACATGTCATGGCAAGGGAGCTGGGCATACAATGAAGAAACAGTGACTTGGGCACATCTTTTTAAGCAAATATATCCATGATCTTGACATATGCTATAAGCCACTCATTGTAGAAGTTGGAATTACATTAATGGTGGAAATTATGGTGACACTGAGGTGACCATAGTGGAAAAAGCTTTCATGACGTGGAAAATAATGTAAGCAACAGTGAACATTAAGAGAATCATCCAGCACTATATCCTTTATCAGTGTCATCCTTGAAGCTCCCTGCGTTGGAGCTACTCAGTTACATCCCACCTCTCTGGGACTTCTATGACTGTTGCTGGGCTTGCTCACCCACCAGCCACCGTGCAGTGGATAGCAGACATAAAGTCTCATCTGTCAGAAGTACGGTCACTCTCTACAGCTCACAGGTATGGACCAACCACAAAGTATTGCTGTATTCTTGACCTGGGGAGCGAAAGAAGACCTGTGAGTATGGACCACTCTCCCTACCAGAGTGAGGAGTGCCTTAGAGATGCTTTTAGCAAAGAAATCAAGTACAGAAGGAAAATCTGGCAATCAGCCTGGCACCTCTCCCTCAAGTCAAACCATTATTTCAATCAGCCACACATTTATTTCCTTTTTTCCAAAGTAAAGACTACAGGATGTGGCCTGAGATGTTCAGATTTTATTTCATAACTCTTCTGCTTTATATTTCATTTGACTTAGCTTTATAATTGTCACAGTCTACCAAATGCATTGCAGGGCTATAATAAACATTTTCAATGTCTTCTGTTTATCCTTCAGGCAGTTCCCTCCTGCCTGTTGCTAAACTGCTTTGCGTAATGTGGTTATTCAAAAAATAAATACATCTCTGTGGAATGCATCTAAATTCAATCCTCTCTGAAATGTTATTTAAATCCTATACTACATCCTTGACTCAGCAGTTTGGGGATTTTTTTTAATCCCTCTTTCTCTAGTCTTTCAGTCACAGATGAACTTTCCAGGAATAAAACTTTCAAGAGTGCTAGACATGTTACGATGAAATGCTGCAACAGAAATGGTACAAACTTTTATCCACTTGCTGGAGTCAGATTATTTCAATAAATGTATTCTGCTTGAAGTACCATCATGTTCCTCTGCTGTATGTGTTTCTGTAGTAGTCATGGCTTTCATCACTTTACATTTAAGGAGTCTTATGCTATTTCTCTGTATGCTGCACTAAAAGCAGTGAGGACCTATCAGCCTGAATTACTTTCATTCTCAGAGCCATTATCAGGAAGGAGCTAGAGGAAAGTCTTGTTAAGAAGTAACATCCTCTGCTTTTCCATGTAACCACCTTTATTAAATGTTAAAAAAATAAAATCTTTAAAGACACCTGCTATGAGAGACATTCTGAAATTAGTAAAACAGGGCAGAGAAAGCAGATCTTCATAGTTTCCTGGTTGCATCCACTAAATTTCATGACTGAAAGCTCTGATTTCAACCAAAAACATTAAAAAATAAAATAAAATAGAGCTGTAGCTCATTCAATTGAAGGATAGTGGTCCCAAGGAAAAGAAGATTCCAGTTAGCTAACCGGCCTGTTTTAATTCTCTTCCTACAGCCACTCATTTTACTGTGATCACAACTGCTGTACACCATACACCAAACACCCTTCTCTGAAACCACTTTTGTGAGTTAGGCTTCTGTAGTCCCACCCTTCTAACAGTTTGTTGTGTTGACAGGGCTGCAATGCCCAGAGCAATAGGACCTGGCCTGGACAGGAATACCCTTCGCTGGGTGAAAAACTGGCTGACCAGCCATGCCCAGAGAGTGGTAGTGAATGGAGCTAAATCCAGTTGGTGGTCGGTCACAAGTGGTGTTCCTCAGGGCTCAGTGTTGGGGTCAGTTCTGTTTAACATCTTCATTGATGATTTGGATGACGGGATCAAGACCTTACTGGCACCCTCAGTAAGTTAGCAGATGACATCAAGCTGGGTGGGAGTGTCGATCTGCTTGAGGGTAGGAAGACTCTACAGAGGGATCTGGACAGGCTGGATCGATGGGCTAAGATCAACTGTGTGAGGTTCAACAAGACCAAGTGCCGGATCCTGCACTTCGGTCACAACAACCCCATGCAACGTTACAGGCTTGGGGACGAGTGGCTGGAAAGCTGCCTGGCGGAGAAAGACCTGGGGGTGTTGGTCGACAGCCGGCTGAACGTAAGCCAGCAGTGTGCCCAGGTGGCCAAGAAAGCCAACAGCATCCTGGCTTATATCAGAAATAGTGTGGCCAGCAGGACTAGGGCAGCGATCATCCCCTTTGCACACTGCGCTAGTGAGGCTGCACCTTGAATACTGTGTTCAGTTTTGGGCCCCTCACTACAAGAAGGACATTGAGCTGCTGGAGCGTGTCCAGAGAAGAGTAACAAAGCTGGTAAAGGGTCCGGAGAAAAAGTCTTATGAGGAGCGGCTGAGCGAGCTGGGGTTGTTTAGTCTGGAGAAAAGGAGGCTGAGGGGAAACCTTACCACCCTCTACAACTACCTGAAAGGAGTTTGTATCAAGACGGAGGTTGGTCTCTTCTTCCCGGTAACTAGTGATAGGACAAGAGGAAACTGTTTCAAGTTGCGCCAGGGGAGGTTCAGGTTGGATATTAGGAAGAACTTCTTCACTGTTAGAGTCGTTCAGCATTGGAACAGGCTCCCCAGGGAAGTGGTGGAGTCACCATCCCCGGAGGTGTTCAAAAAATGTTTAGATATGGCTCTTCAAGACATGGTTTAGTGGGCATGGTGGTGTTGGGTATACAGTTGGACTTGATGATCTTAGAGGTCTCTTCCAACCATAATGATTCTATGATTCTATGGTTCTATGATCTTGCATTCGGTCTTCAGTGCTGGAATAGTAGAGCAAGTGGGCATCACAAGGAAATGGCTCTGGGCCAGAAGAAAGGTTCTGCAGCTCAGCACTGCCCTGTAAATATAATAATGGTCTTGGTTTTGGTAGAAAAAGGGTGACATGCAGCAATAAGAGGTTAGAATGCTGTGCTGGAGAAGTGAATGGTGGTTTAGGTGGCCTAACTCAGCAGCTGTTCTATTTTACAGCTCTGCGTACGTAGCAGGTAAAACTATTTTACAGTGGAAGGTGAGTTAATTAATTTCCAACATATTTTTTAAAAAATAATTAGACTGGGTTGGAGAAAGAATGCAGAGGTATCAGGAGATGATTCCCAGAGCTATAGCATAGATGTGCAACTGCTGAGGAAGTCGATTTTACCTTCTAGGGGAGGGAAGCTACTGATAGAAAAGATTGTGTACACTGGCAGTTTGTGTTTCTTTAGCAAACTTCACTTTCTGGGAACAGTTGCACAGGAAATCTTTTCCACTGTGGGATACTATCTGACAAAAAAGTGTAGTTACTGATGGAGAAAAAGGTATGTGTCCAACCAGAAAGGATTTATCTGTCTGCTGCCCACTGCTGAAAAATATCTGATTATAATGGAGAAGGTATAAAAATATTCCTAAACTTTCAATTAATCTGCACAATGCGTTACACAAGACTTTCTTGGGACTCGTCCTCAATATTTTTTTTTTCAATTGTAGAGAGACACTTCTTTTAAAAGTTATTAATTGTCAAAATAGAAATAAAAAAGAAAATCAGATTATCAGAGACTAAGGTAATCTGTAATCCAATTAAGCACAGTTCTTAATAATTCTTCATGAGAAGAAATTTTTAAAAAGTAATAGAGAAAAAGCCCAGAGGTTAATAAGCAGATCAACATGGAATTTCACATTGAAATGCTGATCCAGTGCTTTAGAGAAGAGTGAGTTATATATTACTTTTGGCCCACAGAGTTAGACTAATTACAAAACTGGAATGATCCCAGATAATCCAGCACAGATTTTTAATTGAGCTCTGAGCATTGCTGGGACAGAGCTCTGGGAATTTAGTCATTTCTGTATGATTAATAAACACCAAGTTAATAGCCAGAAGGGACCAATAGATCAATCAGTCTGACATCTTGCAAAACAAAACTGATGAGATTTCACCCACTTGTCCTGCACTGCTTCCAGGAACACATCCAGTCTTCATCTGTGGATAGCCAAAGATGGAAAATCTGTTGCCTCCTTTGGGAGCCTGTTTCACTGTTAGAAATGTATGTCCTGCTGGTAATTTTAATACTTCTAGTTTTATTTTTTCAGCTGTTGTTTCTCACTAATGTTTTCCTTCCTGAGTTAAAGGACTTCATATTTGGAGTTTTCTCCCCACTAAGCTAAGCAATTCTGATAATCAAATTTTCTTTCTCGGATTTCTTTTTGATGAGAGGCTCTATCGGTGTATGGCACTTCTCACACCCCTCAAAAACCTTTTGTAGCTAATTTTTTAATTTCTCCAGAATTGTCCCAGGAGACTCTGCATAATGTGGAGACTATCCAGGTAAAGCTCCAAATGTATATATTAGGTAGATGTTGACAAATTCCATCTTCTTATTTGAAGGTTTTCTTCAGTATTCCAAGATACAATGATGATCTTTTTGCATACTCAGTGTTATAATGAGCGTTACTTTGCACATTTTACAACTTCTTATCTTTTTGATTTCATGTCGCTAAATGCTATATGTCCGACACTTGAAAGCTTAACAAAATTAAATAGACTACTGCATTATTTCAAATCAACTAGTGCCTTAAAGATGTAAAGGGATGCATTTACTCATTTGCATTGCATTTGTGATGTTGTACTAAGTAATTATTTTAAAGAAAGTCAGTTCTGATTTAGACTTCTACCTTCCACCTTGGTTGTTCAACTTGAATTTACTGATTACATCATCTTCCTCAAGGATAAGAGACTGTTTAACAGAGGCTATATTTTCTGTTTTAGAGTTGATTTCTGACACTGCATTCACAGTTCTCATTGTAAGAGGCAAACCGTAGCTTGCAGGCGCGCTGGTGGTGGACTGAATCATGTTACCTTTTGTGCATACTCACACCAGAGTTTAAATACTCCCTGGCTATGAATGTGGTTGATAGCTTAACCGTAGATGTCCCACAGAGCCTCTTTCTTGGCCTGTTCTTATCTTCCAGAAATGGTTTCAATTGCCATAAGAAAAGCATTGTTCCCACTATTGCTTCGTCATGGTCTGGATAACAATTATGGGTAACATTTTATACAAATGCATTCTGTCTGCCTGTATTTTGTGAAAATTAGGCAATCAAAATCTGATTCTTTTCCCTCTCAATTTTTTCATGGGGTTCATCAAATCCCATTGTGTCCTCACTGAAGAGGACACTTTTCTTTTAAGCACTGTGAGTGCATGCCAAAAAGGTGACAGTCAGGGGAGGATCAGAAAGAGTAATACCCACTGGCTTGGTAACTGTCTGTAGGGAAGAAAAAAATGAACAGGAGAAGTCTCATAATATGAGAGAGACAGTTTATCTATGGAAAACCATTTTCGAGACTTAAAGGTGAAGTTATTGAAATGGGCAGCTGGTTATCTCATCCCAGCTCACTATTTTCTTAAGGTGTTTTCCTTCCAGTCCCTAGTTTAGACATCCACCTCTAACATGGCAAAATCTAAGATGGTTGCTTTACCTTCCCTAATGCCAACACGAAGAGGTAAGCAATTCCAAGGTAAGAAATTCCAAGGTAAATCATGTTAAGACAGGTATCTAGCACAAGTGGTTCACTTTTAGAAATGCGTATCTCCCTTGAGTAATTAGAAAGGGAGTCAGGGTAACTAGGCTGGACTTATATGCCAAGTTTTTGGGTTCACAAGTTAGGGAAGAGGCATTTGATCTTTTGCGTCCTATGCTGTTTCAGGTCCCTTTTCAAATATATGCTGGCACGTTAGGACTGGATTTGGCTCATTGAGTCTCAGTGCCCATACAATCCCTAGGAGCTTGCTATGCATTGCAACTGTCTCCAGTGTTCTGGCAGGCCCTGTGTGTGGTCGGTGCTTTGTAGGCAGTTTGTAATTGCAGAAAATTGATGGGTGAAAGAGGGTTGGCCAAACTTGTGACTCACATTCTTGCCTAGTCGTTCAATGGATTGTGCTCAGAGAAGACTGAGCACAATCGTGATACGAAGTCTTTCATCTGCAGTTGGTTAGTTTGGCAACGGCGTGTTCTGTCTGGAAGACTTAGAGAAGAAATTCATGCCCTTTCTTCATATTACCACCCAGTGAATCCATTCAACATAAATGGCCTATAGGAGGCAAACCATCTCATTTTTTATAGAGAAATCGGCTGATGTTCCTGATCCTTAACTATGTATCACAGGCTTTCTAAGAGGATCCTAACCTTCACCATGTTTAGTACATCCCAAGTTGATTACCCTTATAGGTTAGATCTTAGTGCCTCAGATGAGGCACTCATGATCTCAAATAACAATTTTAAAGCAAACTGAATGTTTCAGAGGGATTACAATCAACACATCACCTATAAAATGAAACGGAGGTTGTAATCCATCAGAAAGATAAACCTCAAGATGTTATTTCATGCATGTCTGATGGTGATATCATGTCAATGTGTTCAGTTGATCTAAGGGATTTGCCCTTGACTCTCTATGGTTAGCAGAGACAAACGGACGTCTCTGCCTGATGGTTCATCTCTTCCTAAAATATGGAGCATAAATAATTTTTCTGATACACTTCTCTTTCATAAAGAGAATCTTGATAAACAGGTTACAGCATGCAGACAATTTAGTTGACTAGTGTTGTGAGATGAACCCTAGTTAATATTTGATTGCAAATAATAAGAATAGAGGAGTGACCATACCAGGTGAGACCAAAGGTAGTCTGTCTCCAATAATACCTAAAAGCATCTTCCTGTGGAAGAGTACAAAACCACTAAAAAACGGTATTTCACCCAAGCAGTATTTCTCCCAACCTCCAGACTTCTCAAGCTAGACATGGCTCCTGTCTGCAGAATTTATTTAAGGTTAATAAAAATGTAAAAATATGTGATAAACTTTAATGGATTTCTACTCCATGAACTTGCCAAGTCTTCCTTTGACTCCTTGTAAACTTCTTGCATTCTTGTTCCACATCTTAACAGCATCTTCTTCTGTTTCTGTTTTGAAACTGCTTCTTTAGAGGTGGTCATTCTCTATCCACCCACCTCATGTCACTCATGACTTTATTGATCTATATCATATTCCTCCTTAGCTGTCCTTGTAGTCAGAAAAGTCCTACCTTATTCAACAGTTCCTCATATGGGAGTTTCTTTTATTCTGCACAATTGCCACCAATTCAAGAGAATGTGAAGTTTGTTTCCTCCTTTTTATTCCACAGCATTCTCTCCCAGGCAACCCAGCACCCCTCAGGTGACTCTTGTTTGTGACTGTTGCTCCCTCAAAACATTAATTCCAGATGCTGGACGAAACATGGAATGGTCTCATGAATCAGAGCAGATAGGCTAACACAGAAGTACACATGGAAGATTTTTAAGATTACTTGGGATTTTCTGAGCAGGCAAATGTTGCTATGAACAATTATAACAAAGTCTCAACACTGTTACATGAGCTGTCTTGCTGAAGTATCTATCTATAGAATTACCACATAAATTTTTGGAAATACACTTTGTGAAAAGTGGTGAAGTAAAAAAGGTATTTGTGAAATTATGCTGTTGTAAATTAAACATTGATATAGATGTGATGATTTTGTTTGTTTGTTTTGAAAAAGCAAAACTCCAAAAGTTTCTCAGTAGAATTTTACCACAGAGAAAGCGAGCATTTATGATACACACACATTTGCCAGGGAGGAAATGTTACTATTTGCATCAGAAAAGCCCAACTATTTATACAGCATTTCCAAGCTGCATTTTATTACTTTTCCTTAATAAAATCACTCTTACTATATGGTGATAATAAAGAAAAATCTATTATGTTTTCCTTTTTCAAATTGCCATTGGTTCAAAATGGATTTTGTTATTGAGAGGTTTTATGGCAAGAATTTCAAAAGTCATTCTGCACACCTAAATTCATTGGACCCTGAAGTCAGTGGCAGCACCTGTTAGTTCCAGTGAGAACATGATGTGTTTATTGCAAAGCAGTTTACATACTGAACTTTACGTATTTACTTGTTTCACATCTCACATACCTTATTTGTCCTCATTTTCTCACCCTTTTCACCCTAAAACCACTCAAATGCACCCATACCTTCAAAAAATTGCTTGCACTAAGCCACATTCATGCACATGACACAGTGTCATGTGTCTGTACTAGACTAAATTAAGGTTTTTGGCATCAAGCCCCTGCCCACAAGAATTCCCTGTATCTGCATCTTGTTACAGACTGCACCCATCCAAATGCCATGCTCAGCTCACAATTACACAATCCCTTTGAGTAAGCACAGTGGAAAATTGCTATTTTGTAGAATTTTGCTATAAATCTGGAGAAAATCTTGCCTTTGGAGGCTTACTGATCATTGAAACTTAGCAGATTGCTCACCCACATGAATAAAGCAGAAATTGTTTACCCAGAATTGTCCTGTTGAAACCACCATATTTATTACACATTGTTGGGTTTTACCATAAAAACAACCCTTCTTTTATAATGACAGAAGCATTTTATAAAGCAACTGAAAGACTTGAAATCAAAAAGAAAGGTGATTTAAAACAAAATAGAAATCCCATTAGATACTACTTCATGGTTATTTAAAGATTTACAGGTTCATTTAACACCTACGTAGATGAAATTGTCCTTCTGCATGGCTTAAATCCCTGGTGGGGCGAAGACAATTCAGTTGGCTTTTCTATTTTCTGTGTTCAAAGGGTCTTTGTTAAGTATCTCATAAGAAACTAGCTGGTTAATGTGGTCAAACCAATACATTCATTGGTCAAAAGCAGTAATGTAGTCAATGCATTATCTGGGAACTCAGAAAACGTAACCCCAGGTCTGATTCTGTCTTAATACAGGCATGCTATTTAGAGCAGATTTGTTAAAGTAGTTAGGTGTTCTAGAAGTGCAGATTTTTATTCACCTTACACATTACTTAGGTGAAGGCTGGCTTTTATTGCAAACCTTAGCATCAGGCTTTGAGATTCAAACGGGTCTTCAAAGTCAGACTTGTTCCAAAGGCAGCTTTTGGACTAGAAATGAGCTGTGAAGGACAATGCTGAAACGTCAGTGGAAGACCACCTCATATAGTACGTGTCCTGCGGCACAGAGTTTCAAAGGACCCTGGACAGGGTGGTGAGACTCCCAAAGTCGCCCAGCGTTATGCAAATATTGTTCGTAGAGGAGACTGGGGAAATGGAACCAAGAAGGATGCCAGGCCACTTCCGTCACCTCCCTCATCTGCTCTCTCACAAACATAGCTTCCCCCAGCCCACTTTTCCAAACATTTTTTCCCTGCACTCATTTTTTAAAAAATCTGTACAAAAAAGTTGTCTTTAAGCACTACCATGACCATCTCCCGAGTTCGCAAAATCTTGTAAGAGGGAATAGTTGCAACTGTCACTTTTTTAGGTTATAAGGAAATTGTAAGTGCCAAACAATGTTTGTGGTTTGTGTGGGTTTTCTCCCTCTTCCAATTATCGTTTAACTCTTTGCTGAAGGGTGACGTGCACATTATTATTATAGGAGGAATAGAAAACTGTTGCTTGCCTTGCCTTGTCTGTTTCTTATGGGATGTTTTAAAATTCCCATGAATCAAAAGACTAAAATTGAATTTAAAATTCTACCTTGAGAATATGCTTTGTTTGTCTGCACATGAGGAGCCTAACTGACAGCTTTCTGTTAAATACTGGACACTGCTGCAGAGTCAGTAAATATCTGTCAATGAACAGCTCATTGGAGAATGATTCATATTTTCCACAACAAATAATAAAAGTGGGAGTGGATCTAAAATGTAGAATAAACAGAACTTTCTCTCTGTAAAAGCTCTATGCTTTCACCCAAGGAAGATGGAGAGATGCTTTCACTCAGAAAGAAGAGACAAGGTTATTCATTATTCAGGATGAGGAGGATGTTTAGTATCAGGGTACTTTACATTATGGGCAAATCTAATCTGATTCCTACTTTAAAAATTTACATTAAATCATCCTTGGGGTAACCAGAAAAACAAAGCGGTTTAGCTTGAATGTAGGATGGTCACAGAGAGAATAAAGCACTGAAATAGATTAGCTGAGACAGCAGGAACATCTTCAGCCTCAGAGGTTTCCAAGAGCAGACACTGTCTGACAGGACAGATTTACACAAATATGAGTCCGTCCTGAAGCAGGAAGATGGACAAATTGACCTTCAAAGGTCCCTTCTAACCCTGTTGCCTCTACTTTAATGTTTCTTGTATATAAGATGAATATGGATTCATTTAAATACACTACTGAGAGAGTTTGACCTGGGAGCTGAGACTCACAGGTCTTTCAGGCTTACTGGAAGCCTGCTTTCTTTTCCTGCACAGAATTTTGCTATGAAAGGATTTAACTAAGCCATTAAACAAGAAGTTCTTTGCATGTGCCATGTACTAGCTTGATGGTAAACATCATCTTTAAAGTTTGCAGAAAAGTGCACCAAGATTAAGGGCCAACTAGTGGCACGTCTTCCTCCTCTACCATAAGGGTTATGGGGCAACATGAGGGAAAGGTAGATGAACCAAAAAGGCAGCCTGGTCACACAGTGTGAGAATAACTAATCTAGTCACCCCCTAGCATTTGATTTTTTCCATGCTTGAAGAAAATTTTTATTAATTCTGATCTAATGTAATTTTACTTTCAGGGTCACATTTAAAAACCACAAAAAGCTAGTTTAATCTGCAGCGCACATTCATTCTGTCAGTGTCAATCTCTTCCAATTATTACCCTCTAAATCCTCTTGCAAACAAAATCAGTGCATGCAACTGGCTGTGAGACATTTTGGTAATCATGAACAGAATGAGGTCTCGATGAAAAGGTCAGTCCAAATCCATAGATGACATCTTTCTCCCTCTGTTCTGAAGCTGCTGTGGAGAGATTCAAAGTAAGATGAACTTGAGTGTGAAGTCTGACCCTTTCTTTGGGTGATATGGGATGACAGGTAAAGAAAGAGGAAGAAATTAAAACCTTAGTTATTTTTATGATGACTGTGTAGCTATTTTTATGGTGAATTTCTAAACATTTATTTGCAAACAGAAAAACTGAATCTTTTTTTTTTTTTTTTTTAAGAATGAACCTCAGCAGATTAACAGAAATATATTTTAGATCTCTTTAATTCTGTCTAGTTATAGGACCTTTTTTCTTATAGTGATACTGCTGGTATCCAGACACTTTTCCTGGGAACCTGAGAGCTTTTAGTAGTATATTTGGAAAGAAAAAAGAAAATATTAAATACATTAAAAATTCCTGAGAAACAAAAAGGTCATTTTCTCTGAGAAAGCATCATTGACGATTTTACTTTAAATGCAACAAATGTTTTCACCCAGGGAAGAACTGTTCTTGCTTTCAGGACTCCCTTGTGTCTTCCTTATTGTAATTCATAGTTTTCTGTCTGAAAGACAAAGCAAAGACAATTTTGACACTGTTTCAGACAGTTTCCCACAGAATTCTCCTGGAGAAACTGACTGCTCATGGCTTGGACGAGTGTAGTCTTTGCTGGGTAAAAAGTTGGCTGGATGGCCAGGCCCAAAGAGTGATGGTGAATGGAGTTAAATCCAGTTGGCAGCTGGTCAAAAGTGGTATTCTCCACAGATCAGTATTGGGATCAGTTCTGTTTAATATCTTTATCAATGATCTGGATGAGGGGATCGAGTGCACCATCAGTAATTTTGTAGATGACACCAAGTTGGGCAGGAGTGTTGATCTGCTTGGGGATAGGAAGGTTCTACAGAGGGATCTGCACAGGTGGGATCCATGGGCTGAGGCCAGTTGTATCAGGTTTAATAACTCCAAGTGCTGGGTGCTGCACTTCGGTCACAACAACCCCATGCAACACTACAGGCTTGGGGAAGAGTGGCTGGAGAGCTGCCCGGTGGAAAAGGACCCGGGGACGTTGGTTGATAGCCAGCTGAATACGAGCCAGCAGTGTGCCCAGGTGGCCAAGAAGGCCCATGACATCCTGGACTGTATCAGTACTGGTGTGGCCAGCAGGACCACGGCAGTGATCGTCCTCCTGTACTCGGTGCTGGTGAGGCTGCACCTTGAGTCCTGTGTACAGTTCTGGGCCCCTCAAGACAAGAAAGACCTGGAGGTGCTGGAGTGAGTCCAGAGAAGGGCAACGAAGGTCGTAAAGGATCTGGAGCACGAGTCTGATGGGGAGCGGCTGAGGGGGCTGAGGATGTTTGGTCTGGAGAAGAGGAGGCTGAGGGGAGACCTGATTGCTCTCTACAACACCCTGAAAGGAGGTTGTAGTCAGGTGGAGGTCCATCTCTTCTCCCAAGTAACGAGCACTAGGACAAGAGGAAATGGCCTCAAGTTGTACCATGGCAGGTTTAGGTTGGATGTTAGCAAGAATTTCTTCACCGAAAAGGTTGTCAAGCATTGGATCAGGGTCCTCAGGGAAATGGTGGGGTCCCCATCCCTGGAGGTATTTAAAAGGTATGTAGATGTGGTGCTTAGGGACATGGTTTAGTGGTGGCCTTGGCAGTGCTAGGTTTACAATTGGACTCGATGATCTTAAAGGTCCTTTCCAGCCTAAACCATTCTAAAATTCTATGATTCTATAATAGAGCACTTATGACCCTTCTTCACTGGAATAAGTCAATGAAAGTTATGGGGATGATCTATGTTGTTTTCAAGAACGAGATGTCTATATGAGAGTTATTCTACTCTTTGCTACTTTGTGCAGCAAAGATAGTTCAGGCAGAAAGACAAGCAATGGCTTTCAGTCACAGGTGCCACAGTTCTCAGAGAACCATACTCCTTGAGGCCATCACCTGGAATTAATAAACTAACTGGACTGAGTCTAGAGCCCCAGGGCAAAGAATGGGAATATAAAGTGGTTAAAAAAACAGAATCAAGCAAATAAAGCAATGCCAAAAGTACAGAGAAGCAATTAAAACTCTATACCAGGGAAACAGTGGCACATGGGAGAGCCCAGATTCAGAGCTCTGGAAAACCATACCTCTGTAACCCCTCAGGTGCTTTCATATTTCTTTCTTGAATACTATGTTCTTTTTAGTACATAAAAATAGTGCTATGTTTCAAAGATACTGCTCTGAGTCAGTATGTCTTCGTTTGGGTCACAGCTGCCAAAAGAAGAAGGTTCTGTAGGCTCCAAAACCTGCTGGAACTGCTCAGAAATCACATTCTGTAAACTAGAACATCCAAACAACGTGCCATGAGAGCCAGAAAATCATTGGATTTGGGCCTGATCGGAGGGAAGTGGTAGGGCTCAGTCACCAGAGAGGGTGCGTTTCAGAGACACTGAGGAGTTGAGGCAGCTCCTCCTGGAAGTGCTGACATAAGGTGATCATTGAACTCATTAAAATGTAATAAAAGGTAAGGTCTTTTCTGGCTCGGTACTCAGTATTATCTTTCAATGGATTTGTTTCTGCAGAGGGTTTAGTGTGTGGATATATATAGTGCAGCCCTGATCATAATATAGCCCGTCATTCTTCTCCCTTCACTATGGGTCTATTGCTTGCAGATCTCATTTTATTGTTGATTGATATCACATGATGTTCTCGTCTACACAACAGACAAAGAGACAGTCACTGCTTAATGGAGCGTACAATTGAAGACAGACAAAATGAGAGGCTGGAAGGCCCGCTGTTGATGATGCAAGCTCAGTGATATGAATTTTGATACTTCTGGCAATTTATTTTTTCTTTCAATATAGGCATTGTTTGTGTGATTGGGCATTGTTAAAATGTTTCATGGAAACATCTGAACATAGACCAGCTGGATGTTTTCAATGAGATTTATCTCCTTGCACTTTAGCTCTCTCTTTTGCATTGAAACCTGAAGAGTTGTGGACTTGAGCACCACTATACCAGCTGCAGCATTGTCTTATACAAGATGGGCAAAAGCAGAACCCAACGCAAGGTCTAAAGAAAAATATAAGGTCAACACATTAAATTCTGTGAAAATTTCTTCAGTGAAGACCAGACATCTGAATCACTCTTGAAATGTCAACAAGTTTTGGAACACTGTCTTTCTAGCTGGGAAGTAAGAATGAGATACATTCATATACATTTATACTGAGATATATGGAAATACAAGACCTTTTGCCATCAGATGGCTCTTCAAAAGAGTTATTCACAATAAAAACCCAAACTCCAGTGGGATTGTGAAACCCGTTCAAACCAACCCTGGTATTCAAACAACTCTGGTCAATTCAAATCACAGGGCAACCCTACTGCAGAATTGCAATATCCTGAAGAATTGCAAGCTCTTGATCATAGCTTACAGAGTGGGGAACTATACGAAAGCTTTCAGGGACTTTGCTCATGTGTTCCCAGAGTCGTAGTTAAACAGAGGTATTTGATCTCAAAGTTCTATTTGGCACAGTTTACTAACAGTAAACTATACTACTGCAAGGCATGAAGTGAGTACTGCAAATCCAAAGAAAAGGGACAAATAAGGGGTAATTATAGGTATGTGACTGTTTTTACTGCCCATTTGGGAGTGTAATATTTAAACAAATCTGTGTTTTTTCTGATCTTCAAGGAGACCTGCACAGAAATAAAGCAGTATTAATGATTAAAAAAAATAGTGTGAAAGAAAAAAGAAAAAGATGGAACCCGAAGAAAAATGTTAATAAATTACGGTTAAAAAGGACAGAAACATGGTTTGGGGTTTTTATCTAGTTTGCCAAGGGGAGGTTGCTGTTTATTTGCAAAACAGCATTACGTTTTCCAGCTCTGTTCAAAACTAGAAATATCTAAACAGAGATTCAGAAAAGTTAATATAAATGGAATTACACCATGTATTCATCAAATTTAATAAGGTTTCAACATTGGCATTCTTATCTAGCTACATTTATACTGCTTTTCATGAGCTAACCTGATGTGGACCAGAAAGCCAGATTTGCATGCAATGTTTTGAAAGTCCATGCTCAGCCATGTGCAATAAGTCAAAATGCTCTCAGACCTCCAGGTTGCCTAGACACTGTCCAAGGGAAGAAAAAATGCAGCTGGGCTGTGAAATATGGTGATCTGTGTGGGACAGTGTTGTACCCACCCATAAAGGATGAGGTAGTATTAAGGGGATATGGCATGAGACCAGATCATTTGTCTTACACTAGGCAACACCCCTTACACTAGGTCTCTTACAGAGATTGTTCTGGGCCTCTTCCTAGGCAGAAGATATGTCAATGGCCAGGAATATCCAGTTTGAAGTGAAATAGCCCAAAACACACCTCATAAATCAAGATAAAATAGAAATAAGCCATAGCTTATTGTAGACAGAGCTGTTCCAAACCCTCCTGAAGGTCATACATGGACTGACCACACCGAGCATAGGATTAAGTCAGTACTTTGCATTTCAGCATGGTTTTGTTCATTTTTAAATGATATCATCACAGCCAGGAACTAGTATGAGGTGAGGATCTACCTTGCTTGCTGTTCAAGGGCAGTGCCTAACGACCTGTAGCTCATTGTTCTCACTGAAGATGCGCCTTTGCAGCTCTTTCCACAGCAGTCTTGGACACTCACCATATACTGAAGTGTGGTTACACACACTCTTGTGAGCTGATTAGCTGTATTTTCACCCAGAGGTCTATTTTGAAGCTCCTGGCAATGAGGAAAGCACTGCCAGTTCTCACTATCTTTTTTTTTTAAAGACGTGCTGACGCCACTCCCCAGTGATTCTGAGAGGGGCAAAGGGCAGAAGTCAGCAGTTTCCCTGCTGAGCTCAGATCTTTGAGCACCTAAAAAGCTCCAGAGAACTTAGCACATCTCTTAATGAAGATTTATTAATTGCAGAAACATAAATCCCATTCAAATATTCTGACTTGGCTCTTCCCATTGCATTTGTGAGCTGTGCTGGTGGAGAGGGAGGAAAGGTTGACCTAGCAAAGACTGCAACTATGAGCATCAGGGGAAAGCGATCTGTCAAACTTTCTACGAATATTATATGGAAAATCTCTTGACCTGCATTTACGTAATGGCTTTAGCTGTGACTATCACTGCGCTCAGACCATTCTTGCATGAGGTGAAAGACAGAATCTCATGACTGGTGGCTGCGATAGATGCACATCCTTAATCCCTGGACACAGAGATGGATGTGAACTGCTCACTAAACAGCCATTCACTTCTCTGAGGGTCCTTAAATGCTAAAATGTCCAAGTAGCAATCTACTTCCTGCAAGAGCAACCCGGGTTACTGGCAGCTCAGGGAAGAAAAAGTGAACAGCTTAAGGTCCCTTTTCCCATCTTTAACATCTATTGTTTATCTTTCCTTGTATTACAAAGAGAACGATTAAACTACAGGATCAAGCTTCTGAAATGTAAGTGTTTTCAGTAACACTGAAGAGGGCAGAGCCTGGCAGGGACAAGGTTGCCGTGGGACGTTAATTACCTGCCCGCTTGACCCTGTCGGCAACAAAGAGTGAGTTCATGTATTTAATTTATTTCATGCATGACTTGCTCTTACAATCCTTTTCCCACAATGCCAACTAGACTATACAGTAACCTTGGGCTCTGCTGCTGATATTAACTGCTGAGCAGTGTGCTAAAGTCGGTACAAGAAATATGCGTGTGCGAGCACATGCACAGCAGGTGGGATGGGAAGCCTCCTTTGTTTTAGTGAAACAGGTCATGTTTCTGAGGTAAATTGTATCTAGTCAATGGATTAACAGGCAGGAACTTGCCGCCTTCTGGGTCTATCCATTTACAAATGAGGCATAACCACTGTTCTCTCTGTTACCTTTAATCAATGCCCACAAAACTAGAGTCAGTACCACACGCAGCTTAAAAGCTGCTGCACTGAGCATCCCCTTTAAACACCTAGGAGTCGTGGGAAGCAACACTTAATAAGGACCTTATTGTACAAATGGCTTGTGCTGCTGAATGGGGATAAAAGCAGCTGAGAGTGAATTGGAGGACACAGAGCAGCCTGGCAAACGGCAGCGCATCGTGTGGTGCAGGAGTGAGCATTTCCCCTGCTGGGATGGAGAGGGGAGGTGCGTTTCCTCTGATTCTTGCAGGAAAACCCACAAGTCTCAAATCTTAATGATATTGCCAAAACTTAGAGACTGCTGGGCATTAAAATACCCTTCCTGAACTGCAACACGTACCTCATGTCAAACCATCATCCAGGAGAGATAACATAGCACCTTGCAAGTCTCTTGCCACTTTTCTGCCCCGGTTCCCTTCCAAAGAGAAGCATATGGTGGGCAGGGGGATGCAGAGCAGTCCCCGACACACGTTCAGACTTGGACCAGATTAAACAACCTTGCTGCTCTGCTCAGAGCAGACTAGGATCTTAGTGAGGACAGTGGAGTACATGTAAATGCACCCACTGACCCCTTTCCAGGCTCTGATTTAGCAGCAGCTTGTATGGATGGTTTAGTACCCGGAATCAAACAACTAAAATTTGCATGACAACAGGAGTAAAATACTGTCACCACACACTCACATATCCATACTTCTCACTTACTTAGATTATTTTACAACTTTACAGGTTCTGGCTCTGAGCATAGTCCCACTGTGCTGAGCTATACAAATACAGAATAAGAAAAATTACCTTTTTTTCCAATCTAAGTGCTCAGCAATAAACAATAGGCAGGTTAAGAAGGAGGCAACACTATGATGGTATTGTTCAGCAAGTAAGGGAAGACAAATGTCTTGCTTCATGTTACTGTTAAGGGGAATAGGTACAAATAAGAAGTGACACGCTCAGATGGTCTACCCCCAAATCTGGCAAAGTGTGGGAGGGGAAGATTGTGCAGATGTGACAACCTGTGACCTTCTCACTTCATAATAGTCAAGACATGAAATCACAAGAGCTTTAGCTCTCTTGTGATGATGACAAAGTCATTTAGAGACATTATACTGAAAGCACCAGCAAGTTTCAGAATTGACCTGGCTTGACACTGAAGTCCAGACAAAAGCCCACAAGTTTCGTCCCCTGTTACCCTGTTTACAGCATTCCCATGCAATGAGAAACAGCTGTAAAAGAGTTAATGCAGTGCAAGGCTCATAATGGACTAACCCCCAGGTCTTTTGCCTTTCTCTGTCTGGTTTGACTGCTACAGAGAGCTGAGCCATCTCTTTTAAAGGCGGTTTGGCTATGTCTAAAAACTCTGCCTATAGTTGGTTCTCCCTGTGCTGCACCCAGTGACTGCTGAGCAGAGTTGTCCCCAGGTAATAAGTGCAAATTTCCGAGGGATTAAGGAAAAAATTGACTGAAGAGTTCCAAGGGGAAGATTAGTCATTGCATGTTAAACATGTTTAGCATGGACTAATGATTAGACGTATGCAAAGAAAGCTACAGGTGAGAGGTAATTAAATGAGGTTCTTGCAGTATATTGGCTGCTTCTCAATTCCATATCAAATGAGGCACATTATTTTCTTAACAGGCAGCTATTTTTCTTCTATAGATGCTAACTGAACCTAACATTAAATACAGAGTGAAGAGCACTCTGCGATGTAGAGTATTAAAAAAATGAAAACAAGGAGCTTCAATTTTGAAATTGATGCTATAAATCAATTCGCCAAGAAAAAAAAAAAAAAAGATTAAGCCTAACAAGCTTCAAGAGAAGTAAACAAGCAGACTGTTTACTGTTGGAAATTGTTTTCTTGGTGTAATGTGTCTTTTAGGTCACCATGCCTGCATAGGTAATTACAATGAACTGCTCTTGTTGGCGGATTCCTGTTAGCCACAGATTCTCACCACTCCTTCACAGCACGTTGAAACAAAAGGCTGGTGAAGTGTGTGGGGTTTTAAAGAGACGAACGTAGAATAAGAACATCCATAAGTAAGAATCAATGCCATGTGGTTAATCTGGCTACAACACACCTTCTTTCCATCACACAGAAAAGCATGGTGTCCAGGTGAGTCTGTTCTTCCCAAACCAAGTGGTCAAGTGTACATTTTACAACTGGGCTAAATAGAAGGGGTGTAAAGAAAGCCTGGAAAATGCAATAGTTATCTCTTTCCATCACACAGAAAAGCATGGTGTCTAGGTGAGTCTGTTCTTCCCAAACCCAGTGACCAAGTGTACATTTTACAGCTGGGCTAAATAGAAGGGATTTAAGAAAGCCTGGAAAATGCAATAGTTATAATTTATTATTTTAATTGGACGGGCACTTTGCAACCAAACAGGAAGATGCAGTCTCTATTTGGAAAAGGCCCTTTTCATATCACAGGATTTTTGGTGGATCACTCTTTCACCTGCATGAAACTTTATGGTCCCTGAACACAAGGATCTCTAAACTACAAGTAAGGAAATACAACAGGGTTTATGATGTTTAAAAAAAAAGGAAGATAGTGTTTATATGAAAGGATCAAGGTAGCATCAAAAGAGAGAACTGCATATGGCTCTCTAGTAATAGTGACAGACAGTGAGATTGTAGAAACATCACAAAGGTTAAGAATTGCTCCTTAACCAGTTGTGTTCATTATGATGAATTACCACAGCAGTGCCTAAGACCCTTAAATGAGGTACTACTACTGTGTGGAAACACAACCAACTGAGAGAAAAATCACTAGGTTATTCAGAGAACTATTTAGGCCACATTTATGGAGAAGTCTGCTTCCTAACCTGCTAAAAACTCGTACTTTGTGCTTGATGGAGTACAACAGGGTATGAACAAGAAACATTTCTGGTTTTAACCCTACAGAGTGACCTGAGCCAAACAAGACCTAAGGATCTGCCCCGCTAGCCACTGACATTCAAAGCCTCCAAATTAAACAAGAAGTAGCAAAAGGAATGAGTTCTCAGGCTTGTTCTCAACTCATGCGCTCCCACTGCCATTTATGTCCTTGAAAAACTCCTCCCAAGCCTCTAATCACATCTTTAATGTAGCAGGATTCATCTTGTAAACAGATGAAAATTAATTGCACTGAATTGTTCAGGAAGACATCACTCCCAGACAACCCTGCTTGTCTCTTAAGTGCTTTGCAAATATCAGATGATTACGAAGGCTTAAGGCGAACCTCTCTGGGCTGGAAAGCTGCTTTAGGAATGCATGGCAGGGGGTTCTGGTTTCCTGAGCAAAAGTATTTATGCACCAGGTGTCAGCACAATACAATATTTCATTTCTGCAGGGATCAAGTCCGAATAATACGACTCTAGTTACCCTGTTGTTAAATTGCTTCCTGATGTGTGTTTAATGCGGTCTGTAACTGCCCCTTTTTGCTGTAATTTCTTTCATTAGTGCTCAGTTGTGGCTTTTTGTTTGCTGAAATTGTTCCTTGCCTTATTAGGCTGTGCAACTGCTTGATTACTTTTTCCATCATTTTCTCAGAGAAAAATATTTAATGTTGCAGTAAGAACCAAGTCTGAAAAGAAATTAATGCTGCATCATGTACCCCAGAGTGATGAATGTCTCAAACACATTTAGAAACATGATGCAGCTCTTAGATGATGATTTAGTTATTGGTGTTCTAGTCCTTACAGTTTTAGGTCCAGATTTAAAGGCATTTAGGCAACTTGATCTCCAGTAAAATTAAAACAATGTTTATCTAGTACCTACCTTTGACATGGTTTAGTGGGTTTAGTGGTCATGGTGGCATTGAGTAGACAGTTGGACCTGATGATCTTTGAGGACTCTTCCAACCATAACGATTCTATGATTCTATAATTCAGACTTTCATCTGTGACTTCTCAGGTGGTGTTGAATGCTAAAGCCGGACATGCCTTTACCCCTTCAAAAAGATAGCCAGGCAGAGGGAGAAAAGAAGATATACCACTTGGAAGGCTGAAGGCATGCTCTCAGATCTCTACTGTGCTTAACCCTGAAGATGCTTTTTAAAATCCCAGAAAAGAACTATGAGTCTCAGACCTTTCTGTAAAGACATCTGTTAAAGTCTCTACCTGAAGCTATCCCATTTTGTTTAAATAAATATTCATTGGAACAAGTGCCTGACCTTACCTCTCCACCAGGATACCAGGAAAATACTCTAATGACCAGACAGTAACTCCTTTTTTGTTTGTTTACTCTTAGGTGCATTGGATATGGAATCATTTATACAAAACAAAGCAACTCCAGTAGGATTAACTTATCCAAACTGACCTAACAGCCTCATGATTATGGAAACCCTTTCGACCGTGGGAAACCTACAGTTAGTTCTCTGCTTCAAACCAAACTGCAAGCGGCAACAAAACCAGATTTTCCAAATTCCACGAGTACCCAAACTACTAAACAGTGGGGAAAAGTCAAATGAAGCCCCTGTTGAAAGGGCTTATCCCAGACTTCATGTACAAAGATGTCTCAGCACTATGTTTGGGAAAGTCTAGAAGGTAAGATCTTTCCAGGGTTGCTGTGATGTCATCAAAGTTTTAGAGCATTATGAGCAGCTGGATGATCAGGGGCAAGCCCACTGGCAGAAGATAGTACCTGGGAAACACTGTGAACAGAAAATTAGGTACTATAGGAATCTAAGTTACAATGAAGTCATGTGGGAAAGAAGAGGAATTGGGAAATCTTGGCTGCACCTGAACATCAGGCTTCAGCATCTAAAATAGCTGCCGGATCTCTCTCCCCCTTTGCTATACCCGTTCAGATCAGGTGCAGCTTTTTTGTCGTGCTTGTATCAACACCTTTTAAGTCTTAGACTGACTTGACACCAGAATACTTGTGACTCTGGGCCTGGTGACCCAAATTGTAGTTTTCTACGTTTTATCTGAACAGTTTGTTTGTTAATAATCAGCTTTGCTGTTCCCATTACAAGGAGAACCTGTCGTTGCCTCAGGCTTTTCTTTCATTGCAAGGCTGCTTATTTACAGAAAGAGCATGCACAGTCCTGTTTCTCTCCGCTCAGGAGAAATTTCCCATTTTTTCCTCAGTTCCTGAAGACCACGTGCCAGCACTCTTCCCGTAAACCTTCTCAAAATTGTCTTACTGATCCTTCTGGAAGTATTTTCTGCTAATCCACTGCTTTCTGCTGTGTCTTATATTTGCTCGTGGGCTGTTTCTAGTTCTGCCTACTCATATGCCATCCCTACACCTCTGTAATCGCACCGATAAGTTCAGCAATATTCACCTGTGATTTTGACTGGTGGCTCCTGTTGCTCACGATACTTGATTCTGGAAAAAGTTTAGTGGCTTACATTTCTGCTAAAGGAAGGCTAGACATGGCCGTCAGCTTCAGCCTATCGCTACCCAACGCTCACCATAACAGTACTTGAAATAAAAATGACATCAGGATAAAACCAAACCTGATCATTCTGCACCTTGATCTTTCAGTGCTGCTTACCAACATTGTGCAAGACATCTGACTTCCTTGGGACAGGCTGGGAAGTGAGAAAAACTGAACGAACTCAATCTTTTTGAAGCATTTTCCAAGTTTTATCAGGAAGGAGCTAGAAGCATTCTCTTTAGGATGCTCACGGCCATATGAATGCATTAAATTACCTTTTTGATCAGCTGCAAATACAGTCCGGAGCTGACCAGATCCAAAATACAGTAAGCCACAGGGGACATTTTTATAGATGTCAGTGAACTCTTGGCAAGAATTTGGGAATGGAAGTGAAAAATCCAAGCATCTGCAATGAATATAATTGAGTATGGTGAAGGAAATTCTGCCCTTGAATGCCACAGCTCAAAGTGCTGTAAGGCACCTATTTTGACACTTAGAAACATCATATTTTTTTTTTTTTTTTTGCAAACCTACCCCTCAAGGAGGTCACAAAAGATTTACTAGTGTTGCCTCAAGTTTTGAAGGGGTTTCTTATCCTTAGAAATATTCTGGTAAATCTTGGCAAAAGTCTGGAACAGCGTTATGGGGAGCTGGATATTTATTTTTATTTTTCATTCCTCTGAGAATACTGCACTTTCTGTTTTTGTAATGACAAGGGAATGCAACATTGTATCTCCTTCGGAGGTGTTTTGGGTTTTTTTAACACTGTTGTCTTTTTCAGGCACAGTAAAGTCCATAACAGAGCTCCATTTCTGCAGTGTGCTGCTCTGAGAACCTGTGCAATGAGCTAGGAAATCATACATGCTGTTTCCAACAAGATACCTTCAGATACTCCCACATATAATTCTAAACATGCCTAGAGCAGCTGATGTGCTAGGACAATATCCTAATATATTATCTTCCTACAGAAGTGACCAGATCTTTGCTGGTACTTACAACCCTCCCAAGCATCCACCTTTCTGTCCACTTTTGTTACAAATCTGCTTAGACTGCAGGATTTAAGTGGCAGAGGCTTTCTTTTTGTTATATCTTTCTATATCATTGTCGTGGTTCAACCCCAGCTAGCAACTGAGTACCACGCAGCTGCTCTCTCC
>NW_009617361.1:0-425 GCF_000690535.1 Cariama cristata | reverse complement strand
TATGCATGTTCACGTGACAGAAATATAGACGACAACTATATGGGAATTAGTTGAATCATAGAATCATTATGGTTGGAAGAGACCTCAAAGATCATCAAGTCTTTCTCTTCATCAAGAATTAGTTCTTCTCATCTGTAATCCGGGTGGAGGGAACAGCCTGGAAATGGATTCACATCGGTGCTTTACAGTAGTTGAGGCATTTTTGTGTACGTATCCCAGTTAGAAAGACTATACAAACCCTGCCATGTGAGGTGGAATCACAGCAAAATAAAGTCATATTTCTGCAAGGGGAATAAATCCTGTAACAGACACCGACTCAGCTGGTTCTCGATATTTTCAATCTAATGATGTACCCTTCATGTCTATTTGACCAAGGTGAATTGTTAGAAGACAAGGAGATATATTAGAAAATGAAGAGCTAAAAC
>NW_009617360.1:544-745 GCF_000690535.1 Cariama cristata | reverse complement strand
TCGGCTGGGGTTTTTTAGCCCAAAACCCTACAAAAGGGCGGGGGGCTGGTTATGGGGGGAACCAGCATCTTGCTGCAAAAGCCACCGTTTGGGTGGTTTTCACCCCAGTTTGGGGTGTTTGAGGAGCGGATGCCTCACGCGTGTCACGAGTTTGCTGGTCTCAGCCCCCCCGCCGCCCTCGGTCCCGGCTCACAGACCAGC
>NW_009617360.1:0-384 GCF_000690535.1 Cariama cristata | reverse complement strand
CACTGCCACCCCGGTGCCTGGCTCGGTTTCGTTGAAACTCCCGTCCTAATCCCCGTGGGAGCGGGCGTGGGGTAACGGCCAGGGATGGGGGCATCACCCATGGGTGCTACGGTCCCCATGCCCCACTCGGCATCCTCCCCAAGTGATGTGGGTGCTGTGGCCCCGTCACCCTACGGTCTCCTCACCCCACCGAGCAGCCTTCGTGGGTGCTGTGAACCCCCTCCTCATGGTCCCAGCACCCCACTGAGCACCCTCCATGGGTGCTGTGGTCCCCATGCCCCACTCAGCATCTTTCCCAAGTGATGTGGGTGCTGTGGTCCCATCACCTTATGAGCACCCTCACCCCACCAAGCACCCTCCATGGGTGCTGTGGACCCCCTCCCC
>NW_009617359.1:0-430 GCF_000690535.1 Cariama cristata | reverse complement strand
GAGCCAGGGAGTGCACCGTGCGCCCGTGTTTCAGGTCGCCCACCATGGTGATCTGGGGAGAACGGTTAGCCTGACTCATGGGGCCTGATGGCCCTTTGGCCCCACACAGGGCCCTTCAGGCCCACAGCCAGCCATGGCCCCCTGCCAGCCGCCAGCACCTTACCGTCATGCCGTTGACGGTGCCCAGCTCCTCACGGATGGTGAAGATGTCCAGCAGCGCCTGCGTGGGGTGCTCCCCCACGCCATCCCCAGCGTTGATCACAGGCTTGCGACAGTGCTTAGCAGCCAGCTGGGAGCACAGGCAGGGCTGAGCGCAGGCAGGATGCGGGCCCTGCCAGCCCCATGGGGGCAGGACCTGGCTTTTGCTCCTGACACCTGCCCAGCCCGCCCCACAGCGGAACTCGCCCCTGCCACACATGAAGGCTACTGT
>NW_009617358.1:20876-42593 GCF_000690535.1 Cariama cristata | reverse complement strand
AGAGACAGCGGGTGATGAACTCACCCCAATCCCTATTACCTGTCCCCCTGTGTTGCTGGCAGGGAGGAGATATAGAGAATAATTGGGAGTAAAGTCAAGCCCCTGAAAAAGTGAGGGGTGGGGGAAGGCGTTTTTTAAGATTTGGTTTTATTTCTCGTTATCCTACTCTGATTTGATTGGTAATAAATTAAATTAATTTTTTTCCCCAAGTCAAGCCATTTTTGCCCATGATGGTAGTTGGTGAATGATCTCTCCCTGTCCTTATCTCAACCCACAAGCTTTTCATTGTATTTTTCTGTCCCCTGCCCAGCTGAGGAGGGGAGTGTTAGAGTGGTTTTGGTGGTCACCTGGCCTCCAGCAAAGGTCAATCCACCACAACTCCCAAAGTCAAAATCAATTTTTCGTAACTCAGTGCTGATTCACTGACAATCTTAAAAAAAGAAAAAAATGGGAAAAAAAGTATATCTAAATATAGCTCTGATTAGAAATAGTTCTAAGGTTGGCATTTCTGGGTCAAACCTAGAATAAAGATGTATCAGAGAAAACTTGCCACTAAGCTGCTGAACTATCAACTTTCTTGTCCAAAAGTTAAGCTTCAAGTAGCTGGAATTAGATTGAACTCACCTTGGTGTTTCATTCCCACAGATCTGCTCTACTGAGCTACTGGACTACTGGCTGTTTTGGCATAGCAGCTTTCTTGTTTTTTCTACAGAAATGTTCTGCAGAGATTGGGTTTTGTGATGAGGAGATAAAAACCCATAGCACTTTAAAACAATTTTTCAAGAGGAGTAAACCCAATTCTGTTAACCCAACTTCAAGAAAATTGTCTCTGCTCTTTCTCATAGTTAATCTTGCATAAGTGTTAAACCACAGCAGAAGAACCTATAGGAGAGACAAGAGATCAAATGAGATGTGAACTAGGACCAATACTACACCTACTCTTACAAAATTAGAAGGGGAAACATAAAGAGTGGATGAAAGAGAAAAATATGAACTGGAGAAATAGAAAGGGAAAAGTTGTGGAAGACTTTAATATATAAAGACAAGAGTCAAGATAAAAAATTTAAAAAAGGAAAAGTGCAGCCTTTTGTGTTTGTATTTTTATCTTAGCTTGTGTAATCAGGTATTTGTCTTCAGGTTTTTGAACAGAACTGCTGTGAGAACAATTATATGTTACTATCACTATCAATTAAAATAATTCATGAGAGATGGTAGAGAGTTGGAAGGGACATTGCACTTCCTTCTCCCACATGAAATAACAGCAGAAAACAGTTAAGAAAACAGGAATACAAAAAGGACTGATTCCTGAGAATTTTCACTCATAACTGTTCTTCATGGGGAGGATAGGGAGAATGAAAGACTCATGGTGAAAATAAATAACTTTTAATGTATGCATGTGAGTATGGGTTTGCATTACAAGACCTGAAAGCATTTTTTTTGCCAGACTTTTTTAAAAAGACTGATTTGTCGAATCAATAAATACTTCAGCCACTACCTTCCTGCATTTGCTCTGAGAGTTCTTTGCAATTTTCTGCCATAAATGGGCCTTAATCCCACAATTTTCCCAGCAATTTCCTAGTTCCCTTATCTATTACAACCAGAAAATTGTTATCTCATCATCTTCATCAGATTCTTTTACACAGACACTAACATATGGCAGGACAGAACAATTGCAAGCTTCAATCATCTTAACGTTTAGGCTGACAACTAGCAAATGATTCTATTATGTTTTAGCCTCCCTGATCTTTTTCCAAATGCCTCTTCATTCACTGTATTAAAAAAAAAAAAAAGGAGAGAAAGAGAATAAGACCCAAAACAGAAAATTTGCTTAAATATGAGCTGTTACATTTAAAAATCTTTTTTATCTATCTCCAACTTTTCCATCTCAAATTTGAAGATTACCTTTTTACTTACATGTTTTGTCCAATATCCACATTTTCAGTTCTGTACAAAGTGAGGGTATTTGTTTTGTTGTCTTCTGCTGCTGCACTTTAAAGTTTATTGACCCACTTTATTTGAATTCAGATACTTCATTTCTAGGTGTTATTTAATTGTCTGCATTACAGTACATTGACATATGAGGAATATACATACATGTGTGTGTGATTTTGTGTGGCATTGGAGGTACAAAGAGGTGCTCACAATGGAGGGTCAAGCCACTGTTTTCAGCCCTCTTAGTCCACAAGGATGTTGCAGGAGGTCAGAAAACCGTAACATTGCAAGATATTACATTCTGCATTAAGGCACTAGCTGCTTTGTTATGCAAACTGAAGGCTGAGAGATTTCAATTAATGATGATTGTGAGGTCTACTAATATTGACTGCTGTCTCCACTATTGATCTGGAGTGCTAGTAAAATTCCCTTACCCTACAATGCAGGTTTTTGAGAAGTGGATACATTCTTCTCCTTCTGCTGAACTGCATACTCCCACATCTCATTAAAATTAATAAAGATCGTGTGTCCAATGACAGCAGGTTGACTTGCAGTTTTGCTGGTTTTGTGGGTAATTTTCCCTACCATGCCTCCTGCAATTATTTCTTAGCTAAATAATTCATAGCAATCTTACAAAAGTAATAAGCATACTTATTTCTTTTTAACTGATATTACAAAAGGGGAAGTTAAAAAAAAAAAAAAAAGAAGAAAAAGGAGAATGGGAAAAGCAGTGTTCTGTGCTTATATAGAGTCTATTGGTCTTTCACATTACAAAGACTGGGTTGTTGTTGGGTTGCTGTGTGTTGGTCTTGAACATGTCACCAACTGTCCCCTCCCCCAGTATTACTACACATCTGTAGATTTCATTAAGGGAAGGATTTTGGATGTCCAGTATTGACAGCCCTGTGTGAGTTATTTTGTAGTTTGAAGCAGATGACTGAAATGAAGTAAGGCTGGAATTTTGGAAGTCTTGAGAGGGATTAAGAAAAATAAACCCATTCAAATAAAAGGACATTTGTAACAAAGTGAGCCAAAAAGTCCTTGGGAAAAAAAAAAAAGAAATATATATGTATTTCCATTTTTATAAATAAATGTATATATATAAATGAAAAGCATTCACACAGAACATTTCCAGTAAGGAACAGACATGCCGTAGGCATGACCTGCAACTCTTGGGGGTCATTTTTCAGACTCCAGTAGTTCTTGGATCTGGTTCAATTGATTCTTGAAAAAGAAGATGAACCTAAAATTGCTACCTTTGTTTTACATTTCCTCCAAAATTTACCTAATCTTACTGCTCACCCACACATGGCATGTACACCTAGAATCCTACCTTTTTTTGATGTCATTTGCACAAGATATGGCTGATCTTTCCACAGAAGACTGTGACCGCGTAGTGGGACATCAGTAATGGTACCAGAGGTATCAGAGAATAACTAAGCAGGGACATGCTTGGGGACTGTCCCACCCACCCCTTCATCACTGCTCCTCCTAGACCCCAGCATTCTCAGCAAGGAGTCTCTCAAAGCCTGCAGATACAGGATTTCCCTGGCTCACAGCTAAATGTCAAAGGTCAAACAGAAAGAAGGTGTGTGTAGAACATTTTCTTTAAACTGCCTTTTTTCAACCACAAGAGACAACCAGGTACAGAGCCGATGATTCTTCAGAGCAATCTTCTCCTTTGGAGAAGGTTTCCCATCTTTAGACATTTCCACTGATAGAACAGATGTTACTTCTCCTCAGCACAGATGTCCTGTACTTACCAAGCAAAAAGGCTTATCTTTTTCATAGACACCAAGGAATCCACCATGCTAGCAATTACACAGTCCTTAATCATACAGTGGGAAGAACTCTCCAGACGTGTTTCTGGTGCATATTACACATTTGGATGGAAGATACCTCATCTCATTCTCCTACCTTCTTCAGCTGATTCCAAGAGCAATGCTCCACAGCCTTAATGTGCAATTTCTCTTGGCTTCAGTGGGAATTTCACCAGTACGAAGAACTATCTGTGTAGGACTGTATTATCAGACCGTCCTCAGCAGTGACACCACTGTAATGGGAAGAAAAATAGGTGAAGAGCAGAGATCCAGAGAGTACAACAAATCAGAAATTTTTCATAACTTATCTTCCTTTCTTTTGACAACTTTAGAATCCCCCAACTTGATTCTGAGATCTTGGAACTATGGGTTTTTTTTCTGAAATCTGTGTTAAGTTATATTTTTTCTTTTGCTTTTGCTGAAAATTGTGGTGTCTTTTGTCATTTTGGCTCCAAAGATTGCATCTGGATCTAAACTATTGTTTTCTGAAATTTTGCAACAATAAGTTTGATCTAGGTCCCAAAATTTGAAACCCAAAATTTGCTGAGCTTAAATCTGGAATAGATTTTTGCAGCTGAGAGGTTGAAAACAAAAGCCTAGACAGTCAAGTTTTTACAATGGGAATATAGCTAGAAGCGCTACATGGTGCACAAACAGGAAGATCTGAACCCATTTATGAATTTTAACAAACCCAGTGACTCACACATTAATTATAAAGGACACATTCCTTTACAAGATTCTTCAGTGTCTGTATCTGATTTAGACAGAAAGGTAATCGTCCTATTTCTTCAAGACATAGAAAGAGTATTTGGCAGAACTTGAACAGAAACAGCTCAGTAAGTTTGGGGTTTTTATATTGTTTCTGTTCCCTTTCCAATTGGGGCATATGAGAATTTTGCAAGCTCTGAAAGTTAAAGTAACTTTGTTAAGAAGTACATCTGTTAAAATTCTCTGATTTTGAAGACTATAATTATTTTTTCAAACATTCCTTGGAAAATTGTCTTCCAGTTTGTTTAATTGGGAAGGAAATTACTTGTCTCATTACATTAATCTTTTAAGAAATGGTATTTCTGTATTTGCCCTTCTTCTTACTCCTAATTCTCACTGCAGTGACTCCTCTAGAAACTAGTGAAACTAGAAACATTTATTGTTAAAAACCTGCATGAAGTTTGCCTCTCAAGGACTATATTTTGCCCTTTTGTAGTCTGTTCACATATCTATGAATGTTCTGCAGACATCTCCATGGCTTAAAGGGCTGCATAATTTATCTGACCAATCTCTTTTTTTTTTTTTTTACTAAAGATATAAGTGTATGGCTCTTCTCTGGAGAGGTTCTTTGACTTCTAAAGTTGTTCTGACTGACATCTTCCGGAGTCTCTTCCTCAGACAGGAACCACAGGAGTCCCTCACTCCTGGAGAAAGATGGTAGTCTCTATAGCAATGGTTTCCCTTGCACCTTGCAGCAGAACTTTGAAGCCAATATGGAGGAATAAAATATGAATTTTCCAGGCAACTTCTCTTTGCATATCTTCCAGTATTTTTGCATGGTGATTCAGGAAAAGATTGATTTAACTGGGTGTCAAGGAGGAATTCCTGCCAAAATAAACAGGTGATCCTGGAGAATCTCTGCAGCCAGAGAGGCAGCTCAGGCAGAGAAGCCGTCTCTGCAGAAAGCTCTTGTTCCACAGGTCTGTGAATGTCTTTCCTTGCAGATGGGAGTCACACAAGAAATCCTGAATGTCTATATCCCCTTTGTCTCTGGCAGATTATTGCTGATTTCAATGGAGTTACACAAGAAATTAGTATGTCCTTAACAGGTCAGTTTTCCAGATTCGTATACCTTACATGATTTAGAAAATGACCATGAATTTTAAAAGTTATTCAGTAGATGCCTTGTGTCTAAGTTGAAGGAAGAATACAGTGGATTCTCAGAGTAGTACTTAGAAATCCTTGCACTCCTCGTCTGTCTCCTACCAGGCAAACTGTGCTCTGATCACTGGTGAGTGCTGATGATGTACTGATGGCGTAATTACAACACAAGAAATGCAGGCCAACATCTGACTTCAGAGGAGAATGATGATGAACAAAATTGTTTTAATGTTATGTAACATTATTGCTGTATGTGCACTGATTAAATACAAGCAAGTACTGATACCAGTTTCTTATCTGACAATGTTTACCTACTTAATATTTCATTGGAGTTTTAGAATGGAATGTTTGTAATAACATTCATAATCATAGTACCTCCCTAAGAATTAATTGCAATTTCATTTTAGAGAAGAGTAGCACCTTATTTTTTGTACACAAGGTAAAAAATAAGCTGCAGTAGATACAGTATTTTAATCCATTCATATGGAATGTAGAAAGCACAGAGCTAGTGCATTTGTTAGAGTAAGGTCACTTTTTCTTGCTGAAGCACAAAGACATAGAAAGGAAATTTTATTGGGGTGAGCAGAATTTTGTGAGAGAAATGATGGAAGGGTGTAGTGGGACACTGCACTGAATGTAGTGTTGAGTATCACTGCGTGTCACTTGCTTTGCTTTAAAAAAACGTAAGCAACTTACTGAAGATTTCCCATGCTTTATTGTGTTGAGAGGTACAAAGTATCTCCCACAGCAAGACAGGTAGGATACAAGAAATTCCTAGATTTTTCTTTTGCATTTCAGATCTCCCCATTCAGAAATTAACAATGTAATAACCATCTTCATAACAAAGAGACTGAGCCTGCAGTGTTCTTTAATTCATCTCTTGTTTCCAGAGCTACTCAGAAAACTATAGAAAATATGTTATTTCGTTACCAACAACCACTTTTCATAGAGGAAGGTAACAGCACCTTTCCGTCAAAACTTCATGGTTGAAAGCATGCTGAGAATCCTATTCTTTCCTTTTCCGACAGGGAAATAAGTACCCATTCCTCCAAGCTGAATTTTTGCAGCCTGCCACGACAGCACTATGAACTTTTTTTTTGCTTTTCATCCAGGAATCCCACTGTGTTTTGTAGATATGAAAAAACTATCTCAGAAGACCCCTATAGCATATAGGGACTGTATATTTGTGCTGTTTTCAGATGTGAAAGCTGAGACACTGGTATTATTTTATCATCTTCTGCCACTTATGAAGAATTTGTAATGCAACAGACTGAGGTGTCTCCTCTCCCAGGCCTGTTATTCAACCTCGAAGTGGAAACTGTTCTCCAAAGACCATGAGCAGTGTATCTTAAATCTGAAGTATTTAATATGCATCTGCATCTAGGCAAGAGTTTTCTAACAGCCTTTGGGGTATGGTGTGCCAGATGCATTTCATTTTCTAGAGTTTCATTTGCAGAAAGTCTGGAGAAGGGGAGGTAACACCTGACTGTCAACAGGGCGCAGCATGGATGCCAATCTCCACACTTGGATTACGCCAGTTCGCAAGATCAGAAGACATTCACCACATAGAGGATGACAGAATGGATTAATGGTGGGCTACAGTCCCACAGTCCTTTTTTGCAAGTGTCTGACAAACACAGTACTACCCATTGGAAGGGAGGATAGTGCAATAAACCTGTGTTGCTACACACTGTCCTAAAGCCGTCTGGGTATAAGTTGTCAGCCCTGACAAAGGCATCATTCCCTTACTCAAGCCTCTTAATCAGTAGTGCTTTCTGCAATGATAGTAAATTTTCACTTAGGAAGAAGTTTTCTCAGGTAACGATACTGTTCCAGGTGAGCTGCATGATTTTGTTTTCCTCAGCAATTTGGTCAGCTAGGTGAATAACTGCATATTCCCACACTAAAAGAAAACAAATTATTACATAAAATTCTTAAGTTTCTTAGCAAAGATGAAGATCTTTGATGCTACCCTCTTTTTTTTTTTTTTTTGGTTTTCCTTTCAAGTGAGAAAATTCTGTGCAAGATCAATAGCCATCCTGTGTATTCAGGCAAGCTAGGAAGGAGCAATTGCCCGTTCACACATTTGGTGGTGGTGGTAAATTCTGCAATATTATTTTCCCCAAGATTAAGTCAAAAAAGTAGTTCATTCTAATTTGGTTTGGTTTATTTGTGAGGCTGTTTTCTGCATTTCTTTGTTTTGCTTCTTAAAAAAATAAAAGGAAAGAAAAAAAAAAAGAAAAACAAACCCAACAAAACCCAAAACCTTAGGACCAATTTATTTAGCTTAAAAAATAAACAGACTGCCATAAGCCCCTCAGTATCCACCATGATACCATGATTTAGCTGCTGTGCTGATACACCCTTAAAAGTCTTTCCTAGCTCCCTGGGAAGGGCTCCCCTTTGACACTTCTCTGAGAAGCATCGCAGCCTTGGCAGCCAGATGCACAGAAGGTGGGGAAAATCTTTGCACTGGGAGCTGGTAGGTAAAATACACTTATGCTGGTCTGTCAAAAAAAGTAATCAGATAATGTGGGTAATAAGCTAATGCCAGTTCAGCCCAGCATGGTGCTGGTTCATGGTTTTAACTGCCTGTGATAACAAATGACCTCCAAAATCTTTGACTCCGAGGTCACTGTGGTGTTGCAGTACCCAGGGCAGTGAGACACTGTCCCATCCTGGACTTATCCAGGCTGTACATTGCCTCTCTCTGCTGCCCTTACCTGAGTCAATGTTACCTGCATGGTCTCCTTGAGTTATGAATAGTACAGCGGAGAAACTGGAGAGTGGATCATTCCACTCCTTTCCTCTCCAAATGAGATGAGATGAAGGATACACAGGATCTGCAGGTGGAGGAATGGTGTGGTGAGGGAGAGCTAAGGTAGAGTCACTGCAGGATGAGAAAGGGCACCAGCTTTATATAGCGAGCTGTACCACCATGCTTTATGTTTCTACCATGTGCTGAAGTCCTTCAAGCAGAACTTCTAGCCTCAAGGGCTATGTCTACACAGGTAAACAAAACAAGGCTGGGACAGAGGTTTGAGCAGTGGTGAGTATTTTCTGTAACTCTTTAATTTTAAGCATATTCCTTTGCATGATTTTAACCCATTCCATCAAGCACTGTCCTAGACATTGCCTGGACATGGGGTCGGGTCATAGTTCAGGCTATAAGAAAGACAAAGAAATTTACCAGGAGGATGAGAACAAGAGGAAACTTACTGGAAAGACTTACAGAACTTTCCATGGCATACCCTAAACCCATAGTTGTCTGCTATGAAAGCTGTGAATTTGGCATCAATAAATTTGTATAGCTTGTATTCAGGGGTTCTGAAAGAGTTGACCCAGCCCTCTCTAGGACACTAAAGTTATTCTAAAATAAGTTTTGAAACAATAATCTAGATGCTTGAAACAAACCCAGTGATGTGTGAATATTTTAAAAAAGGATAAATGAGTAGATTCAAGTAATTACATGTCTGTCAATCCAGCATTGATCTTCAGCAAAATAATGGAAAATCTGCTATGGGGATTGATCCATAAAGAATTAATGCAAGGAAAAACCACTAACTCCAATAAAGATGGGAAACAGAAGCGATCAAACTCAGTTGATGACTTTTTCAGATCAGACAGGAAGTGTGGTTTTTAAAGGTAAAAAAGGCTGATAGAATAGAGTTATGTCCAGGACTGGTACTGCGTGACATTTTATTTGCCAATAAATTCAGAATTACATAAAATTGAATTGGCACGCACCATATAGATTGGAAACACAAGCTATTGATCAGTCTTAAATTGTAATCTTACATAAAGAATTATCATTAAGCAATTATGTTTCTTCTGGGAGATCTAGACTGCTTAAAACATTTGTCAACTCAGTCTGTGCAATAACTTTAAAAATCATTACTAATGAAGTTTGCAAATGTCATCAAAATAGGGGTAGTAAAGTAGAAACAAAGGAAGAAAGGAGGCAAGTGATTGTTTAGCTAGTTAGGTGCAGTCCATTTATATAAGAATATATAAGAATAACTCAGAAAGAACTTGGGAGTCACTAAGGACAACCAAGAACATGACCTCTGGAAGTAGCACGCTAACCAGAAATATTAGCACTGCCCTTGGATAAAACTAGGGAATATCTGTTAGGATTATTCAGCACTGGAGCCATAGATGTGGAAAACTGTGTCAATAAACATGTTCATGAAATGCAACAGGTTTGAAGTGTTATTAGAATGATAAAAGATTGGAAAGCTCATCTGCTTTTTCATACCATATAAATTGGTCCAATACTGGATACTGCTTCCCTTTATGAACATTTCTTCAGTTATACAGTGAGACCATCACAGCATCAACACTAATTTATAGACTCATAGAATCATAGAATGGTTTGGTTGGAAGGGACCTTAAAGATCATCCAGTTCCAACTCCCTGGCCATGGACAGGGACACCTTCCACCAGACCAAGTTGCTCAAAGCCCTGTCCAACCTGGCCTTGAACGCTTCCAGGGATGGGGCATCCACAACTTCTCTGGGCAACCTGTTCCAGTGCCTCACCACCCTCATGGTGAAGAATTTCTTCCTAATATCTAATCTAAGTCTTCCCTCTTCCAGTTTAAAGCCATTGCCCCTTCTCCTATCAGTACCTGCCCTTGTAAAAAGTGCCTCCCCAGCTTTCTTGTCGGCCCCTTTTAGGTACTGGAAGGCTGATATAAGGTTTCCCCAGAGCCTTCTCTTCTCCAGGCTGAACAACCCCAACTCTCTCAGCCTGCCTTCATAGGAGAGGTGCTCCAGCCCTCGGATCATCTTCGTGCCTTCCTCTGGACTTGCTCCAACAGGCCCATGTCCTTGTATTGGGGGCCCCAGAGATGAAGGCAGTACTGCAAGGGGGGAGCTTATCAGAGCAGAGTAGACTTATAGTGAAAACTCAAAGAGCTCAATCTGCTTAATTTACCAAAGAAATGTAGTTAACCCAAAAGAAGCATTAAATGTGATCTGTCTAGTCCAGAAACATCTTTGTAGGGAGTTAAACTTCAACAATGTTGAGAAAGGAAAAGCTAACCAAATCCAATGTCTGGAAAGCAAAAATAGACAAATTGAGGGCAGCCCTTGTTGCCTGCCTTGTGGTCGTTGGAGGAGATGACTGCAGTGGTCCTTCAGACTTCAAGCTGTATTAATCTATGCAGACCTTGGCTTCACTATAGAAGGCATGCTGAGAGGCCAAATTCTGACATAATTGCTGCAAGTCTTAACAAAATGCAACATACAGTTTCTCCATAAACAAGAACTTACATCCCTACTCTGAGATTATTATACTTCAGACTCTGTTACATTGTCATGGTATGTCATAATATAATGGCACTGTCTACTGTGGTTCTTCATTCCAAATATACCGTTAATCTATTACTTACACTATTCTAGGAAAGTGATGAACAATGAGATTTAGCTTATTTAAGTCAATCTTTATTTACAGTCTCGTAGACCTAGCCTCAGATATTGGTGAGCCAACAATGACACTGTAATAGCTTTTAAAATACTGTTTTAATATGAGCTGATAGGTTATTTTTTGTAATAGAAAGTGTTATGTTGTTGGGGGAAAAATTGCTGACTATTAATTCTGTATTTGAATAAGAACCTGCATATATAATTCAACACTCTTTGGAAATGTAACTAAAAGCAACACAGTTGCTGTCCTCACTGATTGCCTTTCAGAGCAATTTCTAGAATAAATGTAGTGAGTTTACACATAAACAGTTGTTTTGGGCAAACTAATGCTCCGTCTAGTAGTCAGTCTAGGTTATTATCATACAACCATTACTTGTTTGCACTATGTCAGCTAGAGGTTTCACTTGAAATCAGAGAATCATTGTCGTAGGAACTGCCTTTGCCCAGACAGTTTATGGCTTAACAGTGCAGACAGATGAATGCACTTCATCTCTAGTAATGAGGATTTTGCAGAGCAATTTACTTTTTGTTATGCTTGATTAAACCTATTATGCCTTTACTGACACTTGTGCAACCCCATTACCCTTCGTAGGTTTACACAGGTATAACAGGTTGGACCTCTAACAGGAATTAATTCTGTGATTTCTGCATAAGAACAAGTAGGACTCAACTCACTCTCTCTTAGCTATATTACCTCAGTAGGATGGACAGGAGTGAAAATTGTGTGCAGTGAAAATGTATTTTTGGTTCTAAATTACAGAGATGTGACTAGATATGTACAGAGGGAAGAGATCTCTGCAGAACAGAAAAATGCTTTGTTATGCCTTCAAAAGTAAAAATGGATTTTATTTAAGAGAAGAATGCTTCAAAAATACCTGAGTAGTTTCATTAAGGAAAATAAAGTCTAAGTAAAATTGCTTCTGGTAGACTGAGTGAACCCGTTGGTAAATCTCAGTAGGTAGAACTGGTGTTGCAGGCATGGTTTAAAGTACAAGATCTACTAAATGTAAGAGTAAATATTTCAAGATCTATTTGTTACTGAAACTGAGAAAGTTCTGAATTTGACTGCAAATATCAATGTTCCTTCTCTGTGTCTCTGCTTTCTGCAAAATTAGCAGCATATATGATGAAAAGAGCTTTCCAATAGAGAAAGAACTACATGAATAGGTATTTTGTGATTGATTACAATATAACTAAAATTTCTGCCATGGTATTTTGTCATATTCAATACAATCGTTCTCATACGGAGGCTATGTCTGCCTTAGCAAGCAAGAGGAGCAGACTGTAGACAGAAAGATATGGTTCTCGGGACCTAACATCCACATTTTAAGAGTTTTTTATTTACTATTTGAGTAGTTATTTAGTATAGTATAGTATTATTTACTATAGTAGCTCTCGTCCCATAGCCTGAATACTTATTTGTGGCTGGAGTGCAGTAGGTTTGCCTCTGGAGCACATTTTCCAGTTTAATTTCATGCAAAATGAATTCAGCTTGGTGCACAGAAACCTCTGCACGCTGTGAATCAGAGCAAGGACCACTGGGAGATGTACTTCAAAAGTACTTTCCAGGTCTGAACTAAAACACTAATGTACTCAGAGCATATCTACTCCAGGAATGTTTCTGGTCTGAATCAGAATGAGAAAATGAGAGAACATACAAAAAGTGAAAAATAAAAAACCACTTGAACATCAAAGACTACTAAACTGTGCTATTCAGGCTCATCTCAAGTTTTGAAACTGAGGGATTAATTCTTGTTTATCAAAACTCTTATGTCAGTTTTTGTGGGAGAAACATAGCTGAAAAAAAATCTTTGCTTCACTCACATATGTTGGCTCAAATTGACCAAAAATATTTAGAAGAGAATTCAAATTTGTAACATGCTTTAGGAAAGAAACCTGAAAAAAATGAAAGAGCGTAAGCATTTGATTTTAAAACTTTACATAGCGAAATTGTTAAAAATGTGTTCTAAAAAAAATGAAATTTTGTTTTGAAATGTATCTATACTGTTTTTTAAACAGCTATTAAAAACATTTTGGGTGTCATACAAGAAATATTTTCTTAGATCTGTAAGAAATTTTACTATTTTTAGAAGCATTTATTATTGCAAATACCAGCCTTTTAGTTTAGCTTAAAAAACAACCACAAATAAGCAGATTTTTCTGTCATTTTTCATTGTGCTAATTCATACGGCTTGATAAAACCAAGAGTTGGAAACACATAAACGGATCAAAAAGAAAACCATGGAATGGCTGTGGTAGAGCAGTGGTTGTAGCAGTGTTTCGATTGAACACCAACTTTGCCATGAGGAAAAAAAAAATCCAAGTAAGAAATAAAGTTAACCAAATCATCAACAACTGATTTTTTTATGATATTGTTGAAAGATTTCTGGTTTAACCCTTGATATTAACATGCAGGTCACTGTATGTTATACAAATAGCAGAATATTCTCCAGGATACCCGAGTACAACCAGGGCAGTTTTTGGCAAATAGACATGCCTTATTTGTTCTTTTTTTTCCAACATTTTTTGATTAGACGAACTTACTGTTAGACAAATCACATCGCCTGTTATCTGGTTCCTCTTCTCCTGCATCAATGATTCATTCTGACAGAGGAAGTTTAAAGCAACAAGTAAAATATGGTAAACAACATCCATCACCATATAGGGATCTTGGCTAAAAGCTTTCTGTCATCATTAATAATACCGTTTGGTTTTCAGCCTCCCCATTTATTGCATTAATGACAGATGTAAAATACTGCAAGAAATAAACAACTTTCAGCAGGTGCTACCTGTGAAGATTTGGCCTCTAAATGAGGACGCTTTAAACTTCCTCTAGATAGTTATGTGCATAGCCTGATGAACAGACCTCAGAGGCAGTGCATATGCAAAAAATATTCATGTGACTAACTCACATTGTTTCTGTTGTCTTATATTGTACAACAAAATGCTTCACACTATACCATCAACACAAGAAAATATCACTTCTTGCCTCCTAAGTTTATATCATTTGTCCAGAAGAGGCTATTTTATGCATTACTATTTCATCTTACAGAGGTTTTGAGCCACATACAGTTAAAAAGTTTTCAGTTACAGACTCAAAAATTGCAAACGAGTACAGAAGATATTACTATTCAGAAGCTAACCTGGATTCTGGGAAAAAAAATAAAAGAATATGCTTAATTTTGGACAAATAAACAGGCCCTTTGTGGTGCACTCGTTCTTTAAGTGAAGCACATACTAATGTGCTCTGGTGGAGTGGGACCAGTCTGAGTCCCACAGACATGTAAAATAACTAGAATCCATTCTGCACTAACATAAAATCTCTAGAAAACTTCTACACAGACAGTCTTTGGTAATTTTTTACCAAGCCATTAATACAGTAGTGTAAATAACTAGATTTCTTTTTTTCATTTGTTGGCATATATGAAAATCTCCACACAACTTCTAATATATTTTTCCTCAATTATCTAAGAAAAGAATGATAACTGTAAGAGAAAAATAAATACTTTTTTTAATTAACTGAAATATACAGGTAAATTTATTTAGGTAGTGTTAGAAAACCCAACAAATTATTTCAATCAATTTTAGTGCTTCTAAACTGTAGTAGAATTTTACATTTACACAAATTTCAAGGAAAAATATTTTATTTTTTCAAAGGTTAAAAACAATTCAGACAAAAATAATGACTGAATTTCATGGACAAGCTTAGTACCTCCAAAACCATTTTTTTTTTGCAAATGAGCTATGCATCTAACAAAATCTGATCCTCTATGAATAGACCTGCAATTTTCCAAAATGTGTTGCTATGTCACCAAATAGCTTAAGAGTTTTTTTATAATCCTTTCATATTTTTTATGGCTAGAAGTTATGTTTCCTATGAATATGAACACTTTATCTTAAATTCATATGACTGAACAGGGGGGAAAAAAACTCCAAAACATAAGACATTCCTGTAATATCTAAAACTGTAGATATTCTTGATTTGTCTTGAAAGAGATCATAATAAACTATAGATAATTTTAGTATGCTGCTACTTCTTTCCTGTAGAAACTTTCTTTGGTAATTAATATTAATTCTTTATTAAATATTTTGGGAAATTACATATCCATTTTAATAAGTAGTCACAGGACAGTTGCTGGCTATTTTAATCTGGAGCATTAATGCTGGACCACTTTCACAGCGTGCTTTCAGCAGTCTCTTTCTTTCCCTGTATCTCACTCACATACTCATGTGTACATGCATGTGTATAAAGCTAAAAAGACATACCAAAATTAATTCCTTTCTACAATTTAACTGAATTAAAACCACCGACGTGGCTTCTGAGAGCATGTTAGCACTAACCCAGGAGTGAGTGGGGATGGTGCCACTAAAGTTTCCTCTAATATATATATGTTTATGTGTATGTGCATATGGTTTTGTATGTACATCAATATAGAGAAGTAGAATTGAGACAAGCATTTTAATTTATGCAAGAGTGCATAAAGCAAACGTGGAGTCACAGAAACTGTACTACTGCAGAAATCCTCAGTTATTTCAGTATCATAGACATTGCTTAAAATTTGATTTGTTAGGTTTTGTTTTGTTTCCTACAGTAACAAATTGTTTCAATGCATTAGCAGAGCCTGTGTTTTAACTAACAGCTAGACTTCCCTTTGGATGTTAAATTAACACTAAGTGATTTAAGTTCACCAGTAAAACTCATATCATAAGCCTAAAGTCTGGGTCTGGTAGTGCAATTCTACAGTAAAATATCAGTGAATGTGGAGAAAAAAACATGCATGACCTTGCCTTGGAGCCAGGATGGCTTCTTATCCAACGCTTTGTGTTGTTTATCAATTTCATTTCTCGTATCACCTTTGTGATATATACACTTTGTGTATGCATGCATGCAAAAAATAGGTCATATAAACTCCCCTTAGCTAATACTTCACACTTCTTTATTCCCAGTTACACAGAGAGATGTAGAGATCCGCACTGTAATTTGAACGTCTATCTGATGTAAAATTTAATTCTTCATTAAGCCATGGCTAGCCTTAGAAGATGGAGAGTCATTATTTGTAAACAGATGTTTCTGCAGACTCTCAACACTTCACAACAGTAAAGGAATTCAGATTCAGGATCCCCTTCACAAGATGCAGGAGCACTATTTTCTTCACATTACCTACACAACAGAGGAGGTCTTAACTCCTTTAGTCAAGTGAAAGGTTAATATCAATACAAGCAGCTGGATACAGTTGGTAGAAAAACTGTGCCGAGTCCAATTTAGACATAGAATTGGGTGTAGTTGGTAAAATGTAATTACTCTAATAGAGAAACCTGACCAACAATGCTTCAATACTTGAATTTTTGAAGCACTGAATGAAATTTCAGTAATGATAACTGTAGCGGTGGACATAATATGCTGACAAAAGATAACATCAGAATAAAAGTGGTTCTCCAGAAATGTATACCCATAATGTCTAAAGAAACAAGAAACAATAAAATGAAACAATAATTGTTTGGCTAAAATCACCTGTGGAGGGTAGGATGAAATAAATTCTGGGAATACTGGGAAATTAATAGGAGCCTGTTATCGATCCCAGAATCCAGTCTGGACACTTAATACAGATTATCAAACTGTCATTGCAAAGATATATATAACAGAAAATTATTCTATTGTGAAGAGAAACAGTACTACCAGCTCAAATAATATTGATACATCCACCTGAAGTATTGTTGTTAACTAGCAGTGACTTCAGTGTGTGGCTTTTAATTTGTTTTAACTGAAAAAAAAAAAAAATATGCTGTTAAAACTCATTAAAGTTCCTCATTTCAAAAAGACAGAACTTCATCTAAACTAATGACAGCCGGGAGTACTTCTGAGCTCCCGAATCTGGAAATAGACCTTGGCCATCTCCCAAGCGTATGAGGGCAAAACCTTGGCACACATCTGCTCCCTTCCCTTACTGAACTTTGATTTCGATGAGAAGGAAATCTGGGCACATGAGTCAGGAGGGAGAGGCACCTCGCTCTGACACCGTGCCCTATCTGGGGATCAAGCAACTGGGACTGCAGGCACCGCACCGGGTGCGCAAGCTGCTGAGTTTGGATGTAACCCAAGGTAACTATTTAGGGAGACCGACTGAACTAAGGAACTTGGGGATTTGATTTTGGAGGCAGCCTGGAATGTCTCCATGTCAAACCTGCTAAAGCTATCTGGAATCTGGATGCCAGGCAAGGAGAAAAAAATGTTGTACGAGAACTTTCCAGACCTAACTGGAAGAATAACCATCTTGAAAATGACATTAAGCATAAGTAGGGAGCCTACAAGGAATGGAAAAAAGGACTGATCACCAAAGAAAACTATGACTTCGAAGTCAAGAAATGCAGGTCTAAAGTGAGACTTGGCAAAAGAGGGACTTGCTAAAAGTCAAACTGAATCTGACCTCATAAAGGAAATCAGACTAAATAGTTAAAGTTTTATTTAGTTATGTGCTCAGATGGAGAAAAAGGCAGGAAGTTGAAATACTTTGCAGTGAGGATGAGATACACATGAAAGCTCCACATTTGATTTGGGTCAGTATATATTTGACCAAAAAAATCTAAACATTATTTCAGTTTTCAATAAACCTCATGTTCTTGAACTTGAAATTACACACTGGGAAGCAAATAGAAAAGGAAGCATCCGCAAGCAAAGTGAACATTAGACCCAAATACTTTATTAAACTCAAACTGAGGTTACTCAGATAACCTGCGATCTCACAAATTTGGAAGAATAGGTGCGTGAAACCCAAATTCCCATAGCAATTGGCTGGAATAAACCTATCAACCTGGTGGCAGTCCTCGTAAGGGGAATACACGAATGCAGTGCCTGCACTAAGAATAGCCATCCTAGCACCTACAGGATCCTTTAGCAGTGCAAATTTCACTGAAATTAAGCCAGAAGACTTCAAAGACCATGTAATATGGTTTTGTCATTGGTAAATTATGCCACAGTAGATAGTGCTGCCTGTTTTGGCCTTTTTTTGAAGAGGTGGTGTGAACCTCAGCACAGCCATTGGTACACTATCACTGCAAAAACAGTTTATCGAAGAGACTGGGATGGGCAGAGGAGCAGTGTGGTACGCAAGGGACTGCCTGTAAGGTTACCAACACAGGATTGGGAGACAAAGTGTGGCGCTAGAGGTAAGCTACTGCAGAATCGCCTAAAGTGTGTGTGTATTAATCCCGTTTAATATTTCCATAATGACATAGAAGCAAACAATATGAGTATACTGGTGAAGAAAGTAAATTAAAGGGACATTGGGGTTATTCACAAAGACTGACTTAACTCCAGTGGAACTAATTTTTCTGGGATCTTGCTGTGGCAAATGACAGATGAACTCCACCAAGCACAATTCACACCAGGTAACTAGGCTCTTGCTTCAAATTCACTTTTAGATAAGCTGTTCCCCTTCCCTTGGCTACAGAGGCAGCCTGGGAAGACTAAACTTGATAGACTAAAGCTGGTCTCTGCACACACCTTCTCTGTTGCTACACTTTCCTTCTGTGCCCTCCACTTGCATTGTCAATACATTATTAGATTATTATACAGGAAAAACAAAATGACCTTGAAGACTGAAGTAACAGAAATAAGATGAAATTCAAGAGCACAAAATTCAATAGCTACATTGCTTTTATGGGAGGAGGACCTGGGAGACCAGCACGGAGGCAGCCTAGCACATGTAATCTTGAGATGTATAGGTAGAAGTATTTACACAGCAGTAAACACTTATAAGATTGTCCTCCAAAGCACTGGACACTTACATTAAGAAACAAAAATTTAAATAGAAAGAGGCTAAAACTGGCTTATGGGAAAATCAGGAAGACAGAGAAGTGGTTATGTCAAAAGAACCTGAAATTTTGACTTATTTACCCTAGCAAAACAGAGTTTGAGGCAAGAAGTGATTGCATTGTATAAACATGTTAGGGAAGTAAACAGGAAGGAAGGGAGGACATTATTCAAACTAAAAGACACTACTGGCAAAGGAACTAATGGGTATAGACTAGCTATTATGGCTTTAAGATGGAAATTATATGGCATCTGACCATTAGAGCCCTGAGATTCAGAAGCCAAATTCTGATAGGGGTAGAAGAAAGAAAACATACAGCTATTTCTGAGAGGGCAGCTGGACACTTCATGAAATGGTGAAATGTGATAACCCCTATGATAAAGGAAAGACTCAAGGATGCGAGGTGTCTCGCCCAGCCAGGAAATTTGGTGTAACTAGAAAAGAAACCTGGGCTTGAGACCCTCATTCACTGATATAAAAGACATTTGAAAGAACTAGCATAAGAAATTCCAAGTGTTACTGATAAACTTGCTGGGTCTGCGGTGCCCTTCAGCAATCGAGAGCACAGCTACAGTGCTCCAAGCCCCCTTGGCAAATCCACCCAAGCTTCCAATCCATGCTAGGGCTTTCAACCTATCTGTGCTGCTTATCAAGCGGCACTGCCCACTATGCTTTATTTTATCAATAAATTCTGTAATCCATTAAAGGATCATCCTGGCTGTGCATAAAAATTATGGTTATTGTACCAAGAATTTCCAAGAGCTGAATGCTCCCATAATAGACATGACATGTTCTAACAGAGCAGAGAACTAAGAAAACTATGGGTCTTAAATAACTTTAACTGGAGAATTTTTCACACTTCAGCCTTGGAAGAAAACAGAGAAAGAATCATTCAAAATAATTAAGCTTTGTAATTTTGGTGTAGCTTTAATTAATTAAAATTAAGACAGAAGATCCCTACGGCCTTTGAAAAAAAAAATTTACTATTATGTCAGAAATTATCTTTAATTGTTCCAGGTGAATAATACCACAATTGTCTCCTTTTCTTATGGTTGTAGACTGTTAGGCAAATTGGCTTCTAGCCAATAATAAGTATTTTTACATTACTCCAGCCTTAGAGTGGTAGAACAAATCAAGCTTCAAATTTTAATGTTACTCCGTTTGTTGTTTCAATTTAAATTTCATGTATTGCATGGGTTTTATTCCTTGACTACCTTTTTGGTAAATCTGAGAAATAATTCAAGTCTTTTTTTACCTTATAAGATGCATGACATAAATACCACATACAATTTATGCCTCTGTAACGCATACAAGAGGCATGTAGAATAAGATATGAAAATCTGAAATATTTGCAAAGAAAAAAAAATCACATAAATATATTAATTATATCTCTGCCAAGACTGTTTTCTTATGTAACTATTATCCCATAGCCTAGCTTGATTTCTTATAGTTCATTGACCCATTTGGTGAATTCACAAACTTTAGCAGAGGTGTAACTTGATAATTAAAAAGTATGTTATCTCTTGCCAGCTTGTTATAGCCAAGTGTAAGCTGAACGCTAGCTTTCCCTAATCCCATCAACCCAGTCTGTAGGAAGGGTCAGGGGTCAGTAACTGCTTCTAAAAACACTGTTCAATTGAATCCAAACAAGCTCTTACCTACTAAGCAGCTGCTCACAAACAATTCGGAATCTGTCCTCATTACCAATTGTTAGGGGCTCCTGTTGCAAGAAAAGCCCTGTTTTGAATAGGCCTCTAATGCACCAGTAAGTCTTCGTCTGATAGGCTAAGATCTAAAGTCAGCAAATTTTTTTACTTTTTTTTTTTTTCCTTCTAACACAAAGAGAAAAAAATAGAAACCAGCTAATACTGGCTGGCATATCTACTGGCTCTGGCAGGAAGCAAGATGTTGATTTTCAAAACACAGTGTTGTACATCAAGGAGGACTTCTAGGAACTGGGAAAAAAAGAGTAAATATAATAATATACGGAATACTGTGAAAGGCATAAACTGTTTTTCAGTAACTGTTAGAACAAAAAAATTGCCTGTGTTGGGAGAAAGAGCTTTAGAATACCACATAAGGCAATTTGTATTCAAATATTTTAGTCATTACTGAAGATGATAGCAATATCGTTATGTCCTGTGGTTAGATCTAGTTTTGCCAGTTATCGCAGGGATGCTAGTCCTGCTGCCAAGAGCTGTCGGCTTTTTTATTTTGTTCTGCTGTGTCACATATTTGGTAAGTTAGAAATGGCATTGGAAGGCATAGGAGAAGATGTTAGATATCTGAAAACTTGTAGAAGGGGAAATTTTTACTTACAGTATAGCTTGATGCCATGTATAAAGGCAGATATGTGTCCTAATTTGAACATGCACCGATTTATTCCTGGGAGTTTGTTAAAGTATGTATCTTCCTTTATTAAAAGTTTAAAAATCTTGCATCAGTGACCAGCTATTGCAACAGATGGTCATGTCCTGAAACTGTGGTATACAGGGTACCTCCACAGCTGTAAACTGGGAGCCTTGTTGTAGTCTCACTGGTTTCAGTGGGGGCAGAGTCAAACCCTCTCTGACTGCTCTTATTTTTTATCTTTTAAATAGAGGTGTTGGTTTTGAAATCTTTTTTTAGACAGCCATGAAAAATAATTTCAAGACTATCAGAAGTTCACAAATGAGGGGTTGTACAGGGGTATCCCACCAGCACCAAACCTCTAGTACAACCCAGCTCTGACACCAGCCTGGTGGAAATGCCTGCATGCCGGTGACTCAGAGAACAAGGATGTGGTCCCAGACTCCTGAGATTTTCAGTCCCCTCCTCTTATTCCTGAGATCTGTAGCTTTTACAAGCCTGATTCGG
>NW_009617358.1:17594-20864 GCF_000690535.1 Cariama cristata | reverse complement strand
TCCCTAAGGCTGACCGGCTGTCCTGGTCAGGAAAGTGAAGTGCACAGCAAGATAAAAATTAGGGAAAATTTCCTAACTCAGGTGCAGAGTTCTATTTTGGCCACCCATGCAGAGAACTTAGGTGCCTTACACCCCTTTATGTCCCTGTGAAATTGCATGATAGCTCTCCTAATTTTATATCACAGTTCTGGAAGCTGTGAAGATCATGTTTCTTTTTCTGTGCTGTTTCTTTTTTTTTGCTTTCTGCTGTGAAGATCACAGTTTTTCATGGGAGCAGTTGATTTTCGTTATTCGCATTGTCCCAGATGGAGAAACAAATATTTTAGGTAACTTTACCAAGACAGTGCTAAGAAAAGGGAGTTGTTCTGCAGAGCAAGAGAACAAGTCTCGTGAATGTTCTTGCAGTAGTTTCTGCACAAATTTGAATTGCACATCAGACACCAGTACAAACATTAGTTTTCAAATACATGCATCTTATTAAATGATAAGTGAAATTGCTATAGAAATAGACATTATTAGAAATATGCCACTGAACTGTATTTTTAGTTTTACTTGAAGCCCTAAGGATATACAAATTCCATTTAAGTGATTCAAAATTCTCTGACTTCCAGAGGCAGTAGTCATATACAGGACCTAAGAGGACTCAGTATATTAGGAAAATATAGCTAATAATTTCAACAGCAAAAACAGAAGCTGAAGATGAGATTCACTGGTTTCCAGCAGCAATGGCTATGCATGTGTGCACTACTGGGTTGGTTGTCTCTGCACTTTCAAATTCCTCCAACCTCCACAGAACCCTTTCTATGGGTTCATTCTATGGGACTCATTAAAGACTATTTTTCTAAGGGCTTTGGATGCTGTCTTTTTTATACACTCCCTCAAGAGCAGAGATGAGAGTGATGCCAAGGTCTGAGCTTCCCCCTATGCTGTTTTATCACTGTCCAGCCTCCCTTGCTGACTCCCCTCTGACTCACTGGCGATACACTCATTATCCACTTTGGCAGACAGGCATTCAGCTATTCCTTCAGAAATTAATTTGCCCAGTGGACACTGCTTCCAGAATAAAAATACCATAATGCGATCCAAACAATCACACTGCTAACTTTGAAAACATCAGCGCTAGCAGTCAGTCTTTGTGGAGCAAGTTCGTAGTCTCAGCGCATTTCTCAAGGGTGGGTATTTACATACCCAAAACCCCATCCAAAATTGGCAGGCTTTTGAGGCTGAGGATGAAGGGGCTGGGAATATCCTCTCCCCCTGCCAGGAAAGACACTGTGGAGCTGCGGTTCGCTTCTGCTCCCCACTTGATTACCTGCTCTTATACAGAGTGATGGGAAATGGGTTCAGCCACCGGGGCTTCAGCCCCGCAGTGTCTGTCAGAGGCAATTCCTGCAGTGACCTTGCATTTATGAACTCATTCCTGTTTTTTCCTGCTTGCATTCTCCCTCGAAAGGATGAGCATTGCAAAGCGTGCAGATTTTGGATGCAGCTTAAGATAGAAATTTTTTATTCATTTAATTTTTAATTGATTAAAAAAATGTGCAGAACAAGTAATTTTTGTTGTTGGGCATGAAAGTGACTGAGATTCAAGAATCCATGGGATTATTTTCTAAAAAAGTTCTTGGGATTTATTTCCTTTTTTTTTTTTTTCCTTTTTATTTTTTTTCTTATTTTTCTTTTTCCCAATGGCTTCTAAACATGACTGTGTTCCCTATTCTTAATTGTCCCCCTGGAAATGTTTAGCCAAATTATGCTTGCAGTCACCCTAGTATAAATCCAGAGTAGCTCCAGTGAGTTTAGAGGAAGAAGGCCAGATTTATATTAGTACAACTTGACTTAAGGCTCTGGTATACTATTCCACTGTTTATAGGAAAGTTCTGATCAAAATACAAGTTTAAGTTTTCAAAGAGATTTTCTTCATAAATCAATATCCTAGCAAGCCTATTCAGTTTTGAAAAAAGGAAAACAAAAACAAAACCAAAAACCTGCCCCACTTTATTTTCCTGACTCTGTTAATCTCTTTTCTCTGAATGTTTCTCTTTGGTTTTGAGTCCTAAATAACAGCAACTTGCTAACAGCATGGACTTACTTTAAAACTAACAATGACAGACTAAGGCCCCTGAAAAAGGGTTAACCATAGACCATGCACTAAAGTATCTGCTTAAAAAAATAAGTCTTTAAATCATTTTATGTTTAAGAGAATGTCTTTGCACCCTCCCCCCTTTCAAAAAAGAAGAAAAAAAAAAAAAGTGAGACCATCTTAACAGTAAGAGCAAGTTTATTCAGGTGGTATGAATCAGACAGGGCTCACTGATGCAAACTATAGCCTCAGAAAGCTCAGCAGGCTCTGAGTCTCACAGGGCTGCCCCACGAAAAGAAGCATAACAAAAACCAGAGAAGAACAGGCCTGCAGTAATCTCCTTGCCCTGGCTAGAAAACAGGGGTGAAGGAAAGCTGCCCTCTCATTATGGTTTTGGTCTCAAGGTTAGAATTAGACCCTTAGGGTAAGCAGCTGTCAATTAGAGATAACTCCGACCAATGCTGTCTGAAATCTTGGACTTATCTCCTAGCAACTCCCCTTCTTTCAGGCCAGCAACCCTCCGCTCTGCCTTCAGCTCAAGAGTCATCCTGAAGACAGCGAAATAACCTTTTCAATTTGGGCAGATGCATAAAAAATCCAGCTTCCAGAGCCTACGTGAAGCCTGCATGACATTTGACTGAAGCTGGGTTTTAATCAAGGTTGATTACATTTTTGCTTTCTTTTCCACACTGCAGATGTTGAGAGGAGATTTTGCTAAAAGAGAGTTCTTAGATAATACCTACAAATTCGATAGGTTTTAGGCATACGGTTGTTTGCTTAGAAAGACACAGGGTTATCGTGTTTGTGCATCTGCTGGTGCATCTTTCCTTCGCGCTGCCTTTTACACCGGGAGAAATTTGCCAAGAGTTGAGAATTAGGAGTGGCCATGGTTACTGCAGCAGCTCTGGAGTCCTCTATCCAGCGTGGCAGGCTATGCAGAGCACCGACAAGCGTAAATCCTGTTAAGAAAAGCACAAGGTTATACACCATTTGTATAGGAAACATGATGGAATTTGAGGTGGAAGTTTAAAAAACACCAAAACCCACCTCTACCTCTATTTTCAGGGTTTACCATTCATTAGATATTTTTATTTTTTTTAAGATCCATAGCAGTCCCTTTTCCTAACCTGGTGAAGGGTCTGAAAGGATCGAGGGAGAGAGGGATCAGAGAGAGGAGGAGCAGGGAAAGA
>NW_009617358.1:7027-17579 GCF_000690535.1 Cariama cristata | reverse complement strand
GGGGGGGGGGGGGGAGGAGAAGGAGCTCGTCTTTGATTCAGTTGGGGTCCGTATTCACAAAGAGATCACTCAGAAATTTTGTACAAATGGCAGGAGGAGAATGTGAGCGCAATGAGGGGCCTAATGCAGGCACTTGTCCTGTAATCAAAGATTCAGCTCAACATGAGTCCTTTGTGAGACAACAGCATCATTCTCCACCCGGGCTAACCCCTGAATGCAGAGCAGCTCTCTCAAGCAAGGCAGGCAGGATGAGCCTCGCATTTCTTTGTCTTGTTTGGAAAATATGATTATTTTTTTTTCCCCTATTCTTCATTTGTTTCTCTTCTAGAGAAAACATTTTTTGATATGCCTGTAGTAAGCCAGAGGATGTTTGCGTGAGTGGAGGCACTCTGAGGGTGAGGAGAGAAGCAGATGGGCTGACATGGTGGAGTGAGGGCAGCTCCAGCCTGCGCGTGGTGAGAGGGTGCAGAGAAATGGCTGACATTTCCACGCTCGCGAATGCATGATGGGCGTCTTCCTCTGCGTAAGCACAATTCCCCCTTCCTCAGGCTTTAGCCGCCCTACATAGATGAAACGTACAGGGATTCCTTTTTTCCGGCTTAAAGCCATTTGGCAGTAGAATTTCTCAAGCTTTTGAAGCACTTTTTTAAAAAAAAAATTTTTTTTTAAATGAAACAGAGCATTTCAGTCTGGGTAAATAGACGTTTTCAATTGGGTTGCATTAGAAATACCTTTTTTTGAGTTGCAAACAGTGTTTCTGTATATATATTTTTAAGGTCACTGTAGAAATTTATTTTTATGTTAAATAGAAAATATAAAACAATGTTTATCGGTTCCCCAATATTTTTGTCACTCTGAACATTACCTGATGTGATGGGTATAATCTATTCTTCTCAGGATTTGGCTCTCGAGAACTGGAAACAATATATAGAAAATAAATCAGATTTGCAATCCTTAAAGATTTACACAGAAACAATACAAAGGAACACAATTAAAGAATTGCCACGCAGAAAGTGAACATTAAACTAAGCAGCTCAGTTGAACATTTTGTTATTCTGGGGTTACAGCAGTGTAAACCAGTGTGGCATTGTGGCAGGGAGGCAGGTCCCAAATTCTTAGGAATCCCATTAATTCTTTGCTTTCTTCATTTGCTAAGTGCTTATCTCTATAGAGAACTGACTGCTACCTCTAGCATTGCTAAAGGTATTTGTTGAAAAGGCTACCCAGAAATGGGCTCAAGCCTACATTCCTCGCTGATATCACAGGGAGTCTTGGAAGCAAAAGGCCGAGTATTTAAATTTCAGACAGGCTTATTTTAGACATAAACCTCATATGAAATAATCAGAAATGGCATTATTACTATTTTAGCATACCATGTAAAGTTTAAAATATTGCTGGACACCCGGGGACAAAGTAAAAAGAGAAAACATAGTTTCAAATAATAGACTTTTTGGTATAAAATTAAATGTAAAAATTAAAAAATATTAGTGATAAGGTAATCTTATTGTTAATTTAACTGAAAATGTATTTGTGACATCTGTTTGATATCTAGCATCATATTTTACTTGATTCTCCAAGACATTGTTGCCATTCACCTGTGTGCTGTACGCATGTGAGTGCGTGTGTGTATTTGTGGGGGCATATATCCCTCAGGTACCTTGCAGCTGAAGATTTTGGAAGCCTAAATTGTGCACTTTTCTATCTGGTCATGTATCCAATTGTGTTTACCTACATTTTCATATCCCATATATCTGAAACACAGTGAAAATCTAGTTGCATAGCTATAATATAAGGCTTTATCAGATTATTCTTCAATATTTGTACACATATTCAAATTTATACTTGTCAAAAGTGAGCAAATAGAAATCCCCAATGGATTTTTTCCTTTTTTTTTTTTTTTTTCATATGGCAGACATGTGTTTTCAATTTTGTATGGTAAATTTGTGACATTATATAGGATGGCAAAAAGTTTTGCGCTTTCAGACTAGGCCTGGCTTTAATTCTTGGCATGATGTAATCACTACCATACCCCTTCTTGCCGGGGAATAAAACCAGAGAGAACCCTGCAGGCTTTGTGGCCCTACCAGCCTGCCCTGGGCTCCGTCCCTCCGCCGTGAGAGCTTCCACTGTGATTCAGCACTCCGCCCCTATTCAGGGACCGAATAAGAATGTGCTTAAGTACTTTGTGCTTCGAAAACATGCTTAAACGCTTTGTTGAATTGGGAACTAATTAAATGACTGAAAGTTCAAACTTAATATCTCAGTGTAAGGAATGTGTGAATTTTCCCACAGGAAAGAATAGCATGCTCTGAAAATATGGTCAAAAAGATTTTGATTTTTTTTTCCTTAGAAAATAGGGTATCGTTAATTTTTAGGGCCTTTCCTTCTAAATAGTTTAAAATATTTTTTAAAATGTACACAAGAAAAACTGAAAGCAAAATAAAGATTTACAATTTCACCAAATTAATTTTGTAGTTAAAATTTTGTTCATTTCTGAAATCTAGAAATGGTACTTTGTTGAGGTTTTTTATTTCTTTTTTTCTCAGATGTTAACTTTTACATTTTTTTCCAAGTGCCTCACAGAAGGTTGGCAAAGTTCCAGAATAACAGCTGGAAGTGAGAAGGAACGAAAAAGTATATCATAGAAATTCAAATGAGAAATAGGATATACATTTTTAATGGGTACGGTTATCACTCATTTGAACAAATTATAAACGAGGGATTGTTTTTTAGATTTCCAGATGTCTTCAGCTCAATGTTGGACAAACACAAGCGATTAACTTCACAGAACGTATGTGGGTTGAAATTCAGACAAAGATAAAATGGTACATTCTGGCCTTCAGAGCTCAAAGTGTCGGAGATGGGAAATTCTGGAATCCCAAATGTAAGCTCATTTGGGGTATGTGCAGAGAAAGGTACTTCATTTCATGTGCTGAAGAACAACTATTTTTTTTTTAAACACGTTTTCTTTTTTTTTTTCTGTTAGCTATGTCCAAGAAACCATATACATAACATCAGAAAGGGTGGCTGTTAAGGTCAGATCTATTGACATAATTAACTTATTTGCAAACAGTTTCATGTATTTTTGTCTGAGTCTGCCTTCTTGCACACAGTAAAACTACCCTGATTCAGCTCCTTGTGAATTAGGGTACACAGCAAATAAAGGAACAATCATCTAGTCCAAACATATTTGCATTCTTAATATGGTGCACACATTCAGGCAAGCGGCAATTTGCATGAAGACCATGAGCCAAATTCAGTTCTGACAGTAGCAGGCATAACTTTATTCAAATCAGACAAGTAGCAGGCGTTTACAAGGGGCAAGAATAGGTGTTGTGTACTTGCTGCATGTCCATGCTCCAGCATAACGCATTGCTGTTGCTCAAAACTTCACATTTTCTTTAGAGGGACCAGAGCTTATAAAACTAAATGAAAGTTTCAACTGCAAGCTTGGCTATATATGCAATAGCTGGCAAGATATATAGCTTGCTTGTACACCTCGTGTGAATACTAAGCTTAATCAGTGTGAATAGTAAGCATACTTTTAAAAATGATTCTCTTTGCAAGCTTTTCGTAACAGGGATTAGCTGAGAAGTGGCATGCCAGGATGCCTCTGGCCACCTTCAAAGCTTCCTTGTGAACTCAGTCACAAGCGGAATCAGCTTCATTTTGTCCAAAGTATTAGCATTTTTTTAAGCGCTGGTTTTCTAAGTGTTCTTACTAAAACTTTAATGGTGGTTGTATACCCCAGTGCTGTGGAGCTGGCTGATGCGTCTTGCTGTGTTTCAGCGAATGTTGTGAGGAATCTACAGCAATTAGCTGTTCATGCCTCTGCTTTCCTGTTTTTTGCCTTCCCTTTCATGTATCAGATGTTTGTAAGTTTTCCATTAGACATTTCCTGCTTCTAATAGATGTTTGGGAGGCTTTTGCTTTGAGCTATCAGGGCTCCAATTTGTGCTGAGATGTTTGGTTTTGTTTTAGGGCTGAGGGGTCTTTGTACTCCTTTCTTCCTAGAAAACATTATAATCTGGAAAAAATAAATAAATTGTACTTTGCAAAAAGTGAATATGACTCCTTCATCTAAATGGCATGGTTTGCACATGTGTCTTTTGTCAGCAGATCACTCCTAAAATAAAAGCACTTAAACTGCAGTTTCTGCCAACTTATCAGACACCAATTGGTGACAACATATATATATCGCAGTTTCTAAAGGCAGCTTTGTACTCCAGTGTTTTCATCTTCTTTGCCTGGTTTTTTTCCTCTGTTTAATTTGAAACGGTGACTGATTTCTTTTTCTGTTTCTACCAGCTTGATGTGCTGTACTTAACAAGTAAGTAGCTTTAGCTGCTTTTGAAAGAAGAAAATACCTCTTAAAAAGTGTTTCAAATCAGCGTTGCCCACTGTGAAGTGGCTGTCAAAATTAACAGGAAAGGCATAATTGATTCCCTGAGAGTCATACACCAAAACTAGCTTAAATTTTACAAAACCGCTTCTGACGTGCTTAAATACTTAAATAAATGTGGTGCTGATCTTTTAATCCCCTCTTCCATGTTTTAACAGCGGAGCAGCATACCCAGGCACCAAGGCAGCCCCAGCCTCTCGGAGGGTGTTTTTGCAGCAAGGCGCTATCTATCATCCCTCCATTCACGTGGTACCAAGGTTTCTGGATCTGTATTTTGCTTATCGAGTCACCAAACCAATGAATCATCAAAGGAAGCTGTCAATTCACAACACATCACCCGCGCTTTGAACTTAGAAATGAGTCGAACATTTTGGAGTTTTATTTATTAAGGTCAAGACTGGATTTGAATTGACAATGAGGGAAGGGGAGTGGTGAGGGGAGCGGAGGATGGCTGCTGACTCAAGAAACCTGCTGGGACTTTGTGGCCTACTGCTAGGCAACAGCCCATCCCCACCACAGCAAACATACAACCACAAAATGAATGACCTCATCTACAAATCAGCTATTTGATATGCAGATCGGACTGCAGTCCTCTTCAATAATACAACGCTGCGCAGGCAGCAGGTGCAGCAGAAAAAAGTACATGGCCTTTCCACGTTTTAAAAGGCAGGGCTGGTTTGTGCTCCCTCGCTCCCTCTGGTCCTTTGCAATTCCTGAAGCTCTATTACCTTCATTTTTTATTTAGACCCTCAATTTAAAGAAAACATGGCTACTCCTTTCTCTTCCTCTCCGCGCCCAGTCTTAGGCCAAGAGAAGAAGAGGCAGGACTAAGAAGCTGCGCCAGCAGGCCAGCGACATTTATGATTCCTTCAGCATCCGAATACACAGTCTGAATAAACAAGGGGCATTTTAGGAAGGAATTGCAATTTCTGAGGTTTTTTCCTTCTCAGGTCTCGTGTCTTTGCAAAGGATTACCAAAGTGTGGCTTGGTGTTGTGGTTTTGGAGTTTTTGTTGTTTTTTTTTTTCCAAAATGGAGCTCCTCTTTGTGCAGAGAGCAGTGCATGCAGAAGGCAGCATTTCTCTCTGTGCATGCGTACTCTCCCTTAATTGAACGGAAAGTGCTGTTTGCATTGTGCGGTAAGCGAACTACACGCAGTTTTGAGGGCAGACTCGCAAAAAAACAAACACACCGTTTTGTAGCAGAATTAAAGTCTTTTTCAGCTGTATGTTAAAAAGAATAAAGAGCTGCTACTCTGGACTATGAAACAGCACTGAGCCTCTTAGTGGGCCTCAAAGAGCAATAAAACACAGTGTAATATAATTTGTATTGTCTGTGGTTGCAGGTTATGTCCTGCAAGTCGTAAACTATTACAGCTTTACAGCTATGCTGCTGGTATTAACTAAATGAAAGGGTTATTTGTTCTAAATCTGTAGTCTGTATGATAGCGAATCTTAAATTCATCAAGAGCAATTGATTAAAAAGGAGGTAAAAATGCTGCAAAGCCAACAGAGACAAAGCTATAACGCAGAGGCAAACAACAAAACAAAGGTATGATGTGGTGTCTAACCCCTCCCAGCTTCTGCCTCCTCCTTCTAGGGGACCGAATTGATCATCCCTGAGACTACAAGGTATATTCAGCCGGTGGGCCTGAAGGAAGCCTTGGGCTGCTTGTTACAGGAAGCTATGAAAAATTAGATATTTACACTATTGTGTTTAGATCATTCTGGGGCTCTAAAGAAAGATCCTGTTTTTGCTAAAACATAGGAAGTCCTTTTTTTTCCCTCCTTAAAAGGGTTTTTGTTGAAAAATGCACCTATGAGTAGTAAAGATGGTGATTTAGAGAGCCAATCTAACAACATCATGTCTTTTTCCTGAAAGCTATGAAAATGTTTAGAAGGTTTTTGTCTGAAACCTTGGAATTTCCTGTTAAAAGTGGAATTGTTTTCCACTCGTATCCAGTTGTAATGCTTTAGCTTTATTCAAACTTGAATTTAAACATGGATGAGATGTGTGTCATTAGACTTGCTCAAGCCCATGAATTATTTGTTGGATAGATCTGCAGCTGGTTCCTCATAACCTTCAACTTCTGCATAAGCCGTTTGTTGCTGGTACCGAGGACAGAGTCTGGCTGGTCATGGACTCATTGCCACTATGAGCTCCTTCTGTCAAACTTCTGTGGGACAAACACTTTTGAGTTCAGAATGCACATCAAGTTAAAGCTCTCAAATATTTGCTTAAAATTGACCAACCTGTAAATTGTTTTTGACTATAAACTCACCCACAAGAATGGTCACAGAAAATGAATGCTAATAAGAAGGATGCAAAAGCACTCAAAGGAAATGGGTTTGGACACTCAAATGAATGTTGATCACACAATTGTGATATTGTCCCACTTCTTTCAAATGGACTTTGCTGCTAGAAGACATTTTAGATGTCTGACTTTTGAACCGATGCCTCAGGATCCCCAAGATACTGTCTTCAGGGCTTCGTTCAGGACAGAGCCAAAGTGCTGCCAACCTCCACATTTGTCCCCTGACTGACAGAGAACAAGGCCAGCAGTTCAAAACACTTTGGGGTTTGATACCAGGGAACTTGAACAGGCTCTTGAAGACTGAGTAGGTCCAAAAGAGGACCCAGACTTGCCCTCCTGATGTGGTGCAGGTGAGCAGCAGGTGAGGGAAGGGGGGAGCGGGACTGACCCCTCCCCTGCTGCAGCTGTGGGGTGACTTCGTGAGGTGTTATGGTGGTGCTCCTGCTTTCTTCTCTTTCTCTGAGGACAGCCCATGTTGCTTAGCTGGGAGAGCGCGAGCCATTTTAGGGGCCAACGTCACTGAGTTTTGCCCAGGGGTTCAAGGAAAATGTTGTTATACTGGGGACATAAATTTGAAATTTACCTCGTAGTCTGTTTTCTCAAAGTAGGCTCCCTAAAACTCCTCCTCAACTTTGCAAACCTCCATATGCTTTAAAGTCCTTAACCACTCTCCTTTGCAACATCTCAAATAGTTGGCCAGACGGTTACTTGATTGTATTTTAAGTTTTGAAAGTATTTGTTTTTGAGAGCACACGGGCAGAGTGGGGCTGGGGACCCAGGGAGCCCTCCAGGACTCCGGCCACAAGCTGACACCCCTGAGGCCGTGGGACATATCCCAAGCACCTTCCACTCCCAGCCACGGCTCAGCTCACCTACAGCTACTCCACAGACAGCATCTATGTCTGGTGTGGGTGCAAAGGTATCATTAACTCCTACATTTTTAACGGCATGCCATAAGACAGGGAGAATTCCAACTCAAGGCAATTTGTTCTGAGTAATAAACATTAGAAAACTTTTGACTGCTGTAAACGCAGGACTCTCTGGTTATGGATTTAATGGCAAATTTAAGTGTCGAGAAGCTGGAGCGGGTGAGAACGCAGTCTCGGTGAGGAGCTGGATGTGGCCATGCTGGCCTGGGGCTGGCAGAGCCTGGTGGTACAGCTGCAGGCTATCCCCTGCCCGCAGGACCTGCTGCCAGAGAATGATCCAGAGCATTTTCATGTAATATCTGAATCAGGTTTTAAATAAAGATGCCAATAATATGTAGAGATCACCAAAGGCAAACCCGCTGGTATGAAAGTCATTTGGGATGAGCACTGGATGCTTGGACAGGCTGCCTGGGCAATAGCAAGCAACCGAAGAGCCGTTTCCGAGCCAGCTAAGTGGCATCTGTTCAGATTTCTTGCCGAGCGCAGCCTTCCCTCCCCTGTGACAAGGCGAGGCACATTCTCCCCGTCCCGCCTGACGGCACAGAAGTGGCGGTGGCTGCTGCTGTCCCTGACCCGGGGCCCCGCAGGGGCAGAGTCTACTGATGTGGAGCTGCTGCTGGGACAATGTGAATGAGTGGGATTGTTCCTGCCCTGCCGAAACGCGAACAGGCAGCACACTGAAGACCCGCTGCCTTGAAGTCAGGGAGGAGACCAAGGGTGCTGGTGGAAGGAGGACAACAGATCCCACAGTGTTAAGGCTGCTCTTGCTGAATGCATCCTACTAAAGAACAAAGCACGGAGAGCCTTGCACTTGCAAGAATTTGATCCACCGAGCAAGGCTGCTACAGCGTTAACGCCTTCCTGGCGGTTGCCATTTAACTGGAATGCCATTGGAAAGCAGCAGATTGCAATGCTTTACAGGCAAGCAATGCCACAAGCTCTGGAAAGAGATCACTGTCTCTAACAACTAGGCCTTTGCTTTTGCACTTGATTTTTTGAGGGGAGATGCCAGTGAAGTAATTGTGGCAGACCCGTGGCGTTGAAAGAGTTATTACAAATCAGAGGATAAAATGTCAATGATGCCTGATGCAGAGAAATGTGCAGCGTTAGCAGATATATGCTGCTGATCTGGTAGCAGCTAGCCCTCTCCCCTCCACAATGTGATATTTCTGGGTTTCAGTAACCAGCCCTCTAGGAGGTCTTCCTTGATACTTTGAACCAAATTGTGGCATTTGGCTCCTGGCCAGTGAAGGAAGCCAGCAGAACTCCTGGCCTTCAGGAAGGGTTTGGGGAGGGATCGTGTCTGAGCTGGCAAGCACGCAAGAGCAGCGCACGGGCTCCATCAGGCCGGACCGGTAGGACATATCAGCCTTGCTGCACCAAGGCAGCGCTTCTACACGTTTTCTAATCCCTCTGCAGCAGACAGATTGCACTCAGGAAAGGAATCATTTCCATATCCTTTGAGTGTGAGCGGTGTGATTGTGCGAGGCCAAGCACCGTGTTTTCTACCATGCCTATGGGACTCCGTTCAGAAAAATCGCAGTGTTTCACGTTTCCTCTGTGCTCACCCTCCCCTGGCTGCTCTCCCCCCCGCCGATGCTCTGCTTGCCAATTCCAGCCTTCTCCAGCCGATAAACTCAGGAGACCGCAGCCGCGGTCCTGGTTTGTTTCCGCAGCCGCGGGGTCACAGGCAGGGGTGCAGAAGTCTCCAACCTAGCACTGTACAAGTCATATCCAAAATTTTTACCAGGGTACTTGTACTGAGCTTTGCCAGTCAAGTGTGACTTTGGGATTAGAAATCCCTGGACTATAGCTGCCTTGCACTCATCCACGATGATATTCCTCCTGCTTGTGGCATCCTCATTTCTAATTCTTAGCTAAAAAGGTCACTCCAAGGCTCCATCTGTGCTGGTTGTGATTTGCTCCTATTGCAATAGTGTTTGCAAGGACATAGTACTGACAAGCCATGCTGGTAAACATCAGGTTTATACCAGCAAGAGACCTCCCCAAGTGAATAAGTGCTATTACAGGAGCACTCATGTTTACACTGGAGGTTTTGCCAGTCACCCCCTTGACAAACAGGGGGGGTGGCTTCTCTTTCGTTTCATTCTCACACACAAGACTTTTAAGAACAAACTAGATTTAAGCTTTAGCTGAACAACTCCACACAACAATACAAATATTCGCTTCCAGGCTTAAAAGTACTTGAATTTCTTTTTGTAATGCTGTTTCTGCAGATTGTATTGCTCTTCCCCCCCGCTCCCCCCGAAAGACCCATATTGTAACACTTTAACAGAGGAAACTCACTCTGCCTCTGCTTTCCTGCTTGCTGTATATTTAAATAATTGCTGCATTTTAACAAGCTAAATTGCATTCCCACCAGCTGTCCCTCAGACCAAACCTTCAAGGATATGCTAAACAATAATGACTGCAACAACAGTAAGCTCAAAAGGCCTCGAGATCTCTTCAAAGATAAGATGTCTTGCTGTTTCACTTCCATACCCAGGCACTTTCATGCAGATTAGCAAGGCAGCATGCATATAGTTTACATGGGCAGAGCAGTGGTAAGAATGGGGTGAGTTTGACCCTCTACAAATGTATGGAAGGAAAACATCATAAAAATGAGGGAATAATGCTCCAGTGTAGAGCCAGGATAACTGCTGAAGTCAGTGGAGCTGAGCAAGGATGCGCTGCGTTGTCCATGACCTGGCAGACATCAACATTTCACATATTTCTCCCTCGACCACAACTCACAAGAGAGATGCTCTTCTCTACGTGTCATCTTTTATCCTGCAGAGCTCTGACCTATGACTTTCCCGCAGCCAGTGGCTTGGTGCCGGGCATCGTCCGGCTGCACGGGCAGGCAGCTGGGCTGGGCAGTGGGAGCGGGCAGCGGGGTGAGCAGTGG
>NW_009617358.1:0-6996 GCF_000690535.1 Cariama cristata | reverse complement strand
GGGCAGCAGGAGTGGGTAGCGGGAATGGGTAGCTGGAATGGGAAGCGGGAAGGGGCAGCAGGAACGGGCAGTGGGAGTGGGCAGCGTCTGCTCGCCCAGAGCCCGAGCTGGCTGGCGGCAGATGGGGAGGGCAGGAGCCTGGATTAGCAATTCCTCCCTACCTACCCACCCCTTCCCCGGCCCCAGCTGGCTGTTTAAAAAGAAAGCCATAAACCCATTAGTACAAAGACAAATGAATCTCATACCCTGAGGCATTCCTTCATTCAGAACTGGCCTTAACTACTTTTCCAACCTTACTCCCTTAAAACCCTCTGTCTTTTGGGTTTTCTTATTGTATAATAGCAGGGTTCGGCAAAATGCTTGACAATACAGTCGATTAGGAGATTTTTAGTAAAATTCTATAACCTCACTTTGTACATATGCAGGCATATACTCGTATGTGCACGTGTGTTCAAACAGCTGTGTAAATCTGTCAGCAGGTATATGTCCAAATATGTGCTCAGATATGTCTGCGACATTATTTATGCATACATACACATTTTAATCTTTTTTAAGTACAATATGTTAGTCTCATATAGTGTCAATTAACATTGCAAACTGACTGCATATTACAGCTAAGTTTAATATGGTATGATTTTTATGTGTCCTTGATTTTACATTAATGCTAAGCACATGTGAGCCTGTGGATCTGCAGCCAATGTGAATTATTTCCCCTCACAGCTACACGGGATGTAGAAAATAATGTGGCAATACTGTGGTAACTATAAAGGACTTGCCACAGCACCATGGTGGGAATGGCTTTGAGGAAATTGCAAGTGAAAATAAAACTGAAGCTTTATGGCGTTTTTGTTTGTTTGTTTGTTTGTTTGTTTTCCGGCAAAAGAAACTTCCATAGATATAGATGAGAGAGTACAGAGGAAAGTACTGTGTGCTGAATTGTATGTACGGTAATCCATTTAGAAGATGCAAATAAATAAAGTTGTTTAAAGGTGAATCCAAATGAATTAAATATATCTGAATTATACTTCTGATCATTTGGAAATGTGCATGTTTGAATGTGCTACTAAACAGTGAAAATAAAGGCAAAGGGACACTATTTAAGTCACTTGTTTGACTTTCTGTCACGATCAACTACTTCCTATTGAGGTGTAATTTGCAATTTCCTGCTGTTGATTGTATGCATATATATATAAATGTGTTAACTTGCCCATAGTTTAAACATGTGTATTTAAACTGAGTGGAAGACTTAAGCTTCTTTTATATTAATTTCATTTGACTTAATCTTGGCAACTCACACCTCTTCCCACTAGTTCTATCACCTTTTGATTTTTCAGTTTTTTTCTTGGATTTTTTTAACTTCCACATGTAAATAAAATCATGTCCTGTATGTGGTAGATAGTGTTTGTGAATCACACACAGGATTTTCAATCAAAATCATGTGGATTATAGTTTAAAACACTTTTAAAGTAGTAGGGCCCTTTAGTACCCTCTGACCACTGAAGCTGAGCGGTCGTCAGCAGGACCGCAGGGTCTATCCCCTCAGAGCAGGCAGCAGAATCAAGGGCTAAGGCTTGATAGCGACTGGTTGGGTTTTATGAATATGGCCATCTACTCCATTAAAATCAAATGTAGCCACAGAAACTTCCTTATATCACAGCTCTTTCTTAATCAAAGCTCACATCATAGTCAATGAAGTTATAGATTAGTGAAGATTTTGCCCTTAAGTGAAAGTCCTTGTGGTTGGTTTATGTAATTTATAAACATCTGTCTGGGCTTGAACACATTAAGTATTCTCCTTCTATGTGAAACCCAACCAAGCTCAGGGTAGATTAAGTTAGTTTTGCTTTATATCATGTTGCTTGTCATGAATAATCCTGAAGTCAAGGCTGATAGACATGTGACATACCGTTAAACATGACCAGAGGCTTTTCAAGCAGCTGGTGGACCAAGAGGCACAATTGCTGTTAAGGATAAATGGAGTTCTCTGAGTAAGGATGTGATTTGCCAACGCAGCTAAATTATCTTGAAGTCTAAGTCTTGATGAAAGACTTCTAAATCTCTTCTGTGCTTTGGAAAAGTATGCGCTGTATCTCTTAGTCTTCTATGGACATCTCCAGCTGCATGTTTGAAACTGACGGTATGCCAAATTGGTTAAATTTTCTAAAACAACCTAGCTTTTCACTGTAGAAGAGGCCAAAGAGGGCAGTGCAGCACAAGGTGACAAGCTTCAAGCCTCAGAATAGTCACAGATTAGCACAAATTGCTCTCGTAAACAGGATTTTGCAGAGACTGGAGCTGTTAATTGTTATTGTAATGCACCACATTTTAATTGAGTTAATCGGCACAAAATGTTTATCTCTATTGACTGAGATAAAATGTCAAAAGCTCTTTGATGGCAATTGGAATTACAGTAGGCAACCTTGACAATAGAAGTCAATGTTTTACAAAGCGCTGCTGTTTAGGTGTGTTTGCTGGTGAAATGAAACATAATGTGGCTTATCTTCAAGGTATCCATTTTACCTTGAGAAAGAGTGTCCCAAAGCACCACTGCGGATTTTTTTTTTTAAGTTCCAACTGGCTGTAGAGAGAGGTGAAAGAGACACCGACTCAAGTTAATTCCACTTCTCCAGGGAAGCCCCATTTACACACTCTTAGCACAGGCCTAAGCTTTCACAAGTACATGCAGGGCTTTTCTTTGCATATCACCCATAGCTGCGTGCCTGCATACTCTTTCCAAAGGGACAAAGAGGCTCAGGGGAGCAGCAGGATGGTCAGCAAAGAGCCAGGCCCATCCCTTCTCTCCCTTCTAAGACATTGCCTTGTGGTGCTGGGAAGCCACCAAAGAGATGCAAAAGAGGGAAGAAAAAAAAGTTCAAGCACCATGCCAGAGACACTCTGCAGGCAGGAACCAAAATTGAGGTTCCTAAGGCCGAACAGGAATTTAGCCAGAGACCGTGATGCTCTGCCTGGCTCCCAAGTCTGAGGGCAGCTGAGAGAAGTCCGACTGCTCTTTTTTGAAGTGTGCAACGTTTTCCAGCTCCCAGTTCTCTTCCACTGAGTTCGAAGAAAGTCCGTATGATCATTTTAGCCCAGCTGCTACATGTCCATCCTGTGAAGGTCCCCAAGTGAAAAATAAGCCAACTCAACCTGCAGCAAAGAGGAGGGCAGCTCCGGCCCCTCTGCAGAAGCGTGTTCCCCAACAGTGAAGGAAAGGTCCAGGCGGCTGTTGCCTCATGCACTGCCTTGCCCAGTGAGGCCAGCACCTGCGGAAGGCATGTGTAAAGGACAGGCAAGGGCATACCTCCTCATCCTCTTCCAGACATCGCTCAACAGCTGCTGGTGCCCACCAGCACTGGCAGTACACACAGCCTCTGCCAACGGCAGACAAGCACACCACGTCTGGGAAGCTCAAGCCACAACGTAGCTGTGTCTTTCCCTTTTTATTATGGCGTATCATTTTATCAACCCAGGGGGTTTCAGTTCTCTTCAAAGTTATAATTTAACTTCCAGGAACGCAGCCCCCAACTTTGTTCAGAAGCAGAAGCTTCTCGGCAGTCCTTCGGTATCAGAGAACCCTGGAACGCAGCCACAGGTCAGAAAACGCTGCCCAGGAAAGAGGGTGATGAAAGTACCGACACTTTTGTTTAAACAATTTGCCTTCCTTTTCCCCTCGAGGAATAGTTTATAAATCGTATACCTGTCAAAGCGGTGCCAACACACTACTCAGACAAATTTCTATTTTTGACATTAGCATGTGTTTGGCTGCACTTCTGACATCTGGCTGAAGCTGGATTATTATGCGATACATCCAGCCGGAGCATCTCTGCTTTCCAGCGACCACCGTCTGTGACTGGGCAGGTCACCCACTCAAACTAGAAGTGCTGAGGCCTGATTCTCAGTCCCTTGTTAATTAAACATTAGGAAGCAGTTGTGGCTTTGTTGTGTTTTTTTTTTCTGCTGACAGCTTGCAAAAACTCTTCCAGCAGACTGGAGGGAAGGAATGGACCTGAGCGATAAAGTGAGGCTGAAGTTGCTGCAAGCAGCAAGCACAAGATGGATCTATGCAGCCAGCCAATCCAGTTCCTCTAACTGATGGCAAGAGGTGGAGAAGATCTGAGGTTGCTCTCATTGTATTTGTTCCTGAAGCACTTGCTTTTCTTTACGCATTTTTCATATAGTCCACCTAAGGTCACATCTTTTGGTTTGGGTGCTAGCACCTCTCAAGAGTAGGAAAAAAGAAACAGAAGGGTGCCATAAAGCCATCAAACACTTATTTTCAGGAATCAAAATCCCCATAAAATATTTCATAAGATTGTCTGAATCACTTGCATCTGTTCTACCTATTATTCATTCTTCTATCCTAGGGTGAACTTTTCTGAAAGAGAGGTGCCTGGTGACATATTTCATTGTGTTAGCTAGTATAGCATCCAATAAATGAACTGGTTTAGTAAGCAGAGTGCCTACCAGGCCATCAGTAGTAAATCCACAAAAGGTTAATGAAGCCTGAAACTACAGTAATTTTTTTATGTGATGGCCTCTCTGCAACCTCTTTGAAGGAGACATCTCTGTGGTGTGAGCTGCAGAGAAACCACTCCAATGGAAATGAGCTATGGGTGGGGAGCAGGGGCAAGCAAGGAGAAGAGATGATGGGAATAAAAGCAGGATGGAGTTCCAGGATTTCTTTTTTAATATGATTTGGGATTTTAACCTCCTCTCTTCTGCAAAACCCTGTCTTCCCACAGCAGTCTAGCATGGAGAACTTTAGTATGCTTTTGTTATTTCTTGCTTTTAAATTTGATTCACATGTTTATCATCTGTCTCTTGGAAAAGGTCTGGTCTTCTTTCCGCACTTTTTTTTTTTTAATGTCTGGGAATTAAGGTGGAATTATTTTTCCATCAGCAGAGTAAAAGGCAGCTCCATAGGTAGGTTCCTAGGATGCTTGTGCTTTGGAGTTCCACCAGAGAAATAAGATATGTGGTACAGTTGTCTTCCACTCATACTGCAGGATATCATGTAGGTGCAAAAGGACGGGTCTGCATGACTGGGTCAGCTGTAAAATTCAGTGCAGATACAGGTTCAGTTTTTTATACAGCTTTTTCATTGGTCATTTTCAATTATTCTTCTCTTGACCAATACTTTTTACGCTGAATGTACAGCATTCCTTTTTTACTTTTAATATTCTGTGTTGCTAAATGATTGCAATGATTCTTTAATGCATTTTACTAGAGAGGGGAAAAAAAAAAGCTTCCATGTAGTTAATTGTACAGTACAGGGCATCATCATAAAGAAAGCTTTGCAAAAATGAAATTGATCTGGCTTCACAGCAGGACAATCACTTGAGAGTGTTTGAAGGTTAAAGGTTGGCACAGAAAGCAGAAGGGCAGGCACTCATCCGAATGAACTTATATTGGCAAAGGTAGGTGAGAGAAAGAAGGGACGGTTTTGCAAATATGTAACAGGAACAGACCACAGAGAAAAAGATATTAAATTGTAAAAACCAGAAGGTGATAAGATTTTGTCAGCTGAGGCTTAGAGTTCTTTAGAACAGCGTCTGTCCTCACATGTTGCATTTTTACGTATTCAAAAAAACAGGTTCTGACCTCAAAGGTCTTTTCAAAGTCTCACCTTTCTGCATCTTTAGTTCTCTAAATACCTTTCATAAAATGACCCAAAGTGATGTGGATTTGAAACCACCACAGGTCTATAAATAAAGAATGATGATAAATGGCAGAAGAATGAGCTGTGACAGGTAGATGTGCCGTGATCAGAGGGACTGGTCTGTTCTTATTTTGCATCCGCATTCATTAGCTAGAAGTGGGAGTAAATAGCATATTAATAGAGAAATATTACAAAGGGACTTGGAGAAGTTGTAGGGATTAATTAGATAATCTTCATAAGGCATTTCGAATATTAGTACATCTTTGCATACTTTCACTTAAACATTTATTTCATCTAACAAAAGCTTCCTATAAAGAACTGGCATTTTTATCAGTCAAATAAGCATACAAAAATTAATCTATGCCTGTAAAATATTTTCTTTCATTCTCATTGTATATAGAGGATGTGTCTCTGTGGGTACATGCCTGTCTGTGCATATGTGTGTATATGGGGGTAATAAAATATGTGCGGAAGGGTATGCACTCACACAATATCCCTATTGGGACATAACAAAGAACAGTTTTCTTAGAAAACCAAGAGTTTCCATCGTCAATTTTTTATATTCACAGAAGTCGTAAGTGAAATGAAGAATCGACATGTGCAGGTGAAAACATTTTCCATTTTACAGTGCTAACTCCTCTTTATTAGAATCTGGATGGGAAAGAAGAAAATAAAAATCTATTGTTCATTTTCACTTTGATCATCATACCCATCATTTTACATACCACATGCTTTCCTCTTCCAAGGGCATATATTGTATTTATTCTGCAGCTGCAGTATATTGATTTTGGACTATCAAGTTCAGTGCAGATGAGTGACAAACTAAATAAGCTGCTGGGTGGCTGATAAGTAACTGTGTTTAATCTCTTGGCTCCAAAATGAAATCCCATAACTCATTTCAACAATTTCAGTTTTGGTACTCAGTCAAGAGCGTAGAATCATATTAATTTTTTTTCTTACAAAAGTAAAGACCAGCAGTAGAATAGAAGCTTTCATGGAAACTGTTGCAATTCTGCATTGTACCTCTACAAAAATATCTACAGAATTATTCCAGATTTACACTAATGCACATGTATAATTTCAGCTGATGGTTTTAATTAGATGCAAATATTCATGTACATTTCTTTTGCATTGTATTTACTGTTCATTAACTGAATAAATTACTACTCCTTTTTAACAGCTGTGGTGTTTCCTAAGCCTTCATGCACTGAATACGCAACAGACTATACAACTTCCTAATGCAGTACTTGGGGTTTTAAAATGTGTTAAAATGTGTCTTCTTAGAAACAACTTATTATTATTAACAATAATTTGATATATTTCCTATAAATATAATT
>NW_009617357.1:2760-4501 GCF_000690535.1 Cariama cristata | reverse complement strand
CCCCATCCCTCAACCTCTCCTGGCAGAGAGGGACGACGCGGTGGCCCGTGGACCTGCTGTGGGCATGCAATGTAGGACCAGGGGTGGGCTGGATGCCCCAGGGGCTGCAAGTGTCCCGTGTTTAACAGGACCCCCGTGGCACCCCCCAGCACGCTCCCACAGTGCAAAGCTGGGGCACGGGCCTGGATGCTGCCACTCGGGAGAGCTGCCAAGAGGGAATGCGGGTCAGGTCGAGGCACAGCCGTCGCCGCGAGTACCGGTGAAGGCAAGTACTCCCAGCCTCCACGGGCTCAGCCTGCGAGCACAGCGCCGGTGGCCTCACAGCACCCAGGGAGCGGGGCACCCATTTAGTCCTCTCCTCCCACCCGCACCAGAATTCCCCCAAGCTGCAGCATTCATTAATTAAAAGCTCATTAGTAGTTAGTCATAGACATAAAGCGATTAGATGAAGGTGCTGACGGATCCGAGATGCCGTGAAGCGAGGTTTTTTCCCGCATCCCCATTACCTCGGCCATCAGGAGTGCCCCAACGCTGGGCACAGACCAGGACAGCAAGCGGGGACCGACAGAGGTGATGGGTGAGAGCACCCTGTGCCAGTGGGCTCTGCCCTGCTGCAGAGAGGTCCCTGCCCACTGCCTCGGCTGCCTCCACCCCATCACTGCGCCCCTGCTCTCTCTGCCTGAGCTCCCCCGGGGCTCTGCCAGCCCCTCTGTGCAGGGGCAGCATCAGGATTGGGATTGGGACTGGGATGGAGATGCCTCTTCCAGAGTGTGATGGGTGCTGAGGAGCGCAGGAGGAGCAGGGGGCCGTGGGGGCTGTGCAAGCTCCCAGGCAGGGGTCCCCTGAGCGTGGGATCTGCTGGCACAGAGCACCCAGCACCGGCAACAGCACAAACCAAACCGCTTCCTCCTGCTGCCAGCATTGCCAGCCCGGCTGGCTCAGCTCACACCGTCCCAGCGCCACGTGCCGCCCCTAATCCCCGCACTTCCCACCTCTGGAGAGAGCCGCCCAGCCGCCTATACATTCCTGGCTTCTTGCTCCATCTCCAAAAGACAGATGTGGTTTAAACTAACCGCAGGCGCATTAGAACCCGATGTGGCTGTTACGGAGCACCTCTGCCAGGGCACAGGGACCCCTGTGGAGCACGGGTGGGACGTTGGGGAGGATGCTCCAGCTCCCTGGGGATGCCTGGCAGAGCTTCCTCTGCACTCAGTTAAACTTCCTCAGGTCTTCCCCTGCTCCTTCCTCCTCCTCCTCCTCTGATGGCTCTCAGGGGGTTGCTTGAGCCCCCCCTTCCCCCAAAGAAGCCGGAGATTGTACGGAAAACCTCCGCTCTGCGCCTTCCCAGCACTCCCAGGCTGACCCAGATCCTGCCTCTGCCCCCGGCTGCCGCCTTCCTGCCTGCCACAGCCGCCGTGAGGTCACAGATTCCAGGCAGGGGTGGTGATGTCAGCACCCAGGTATGATATCACCAGGTGAGGAGGGGACTGGGACCAACACACAGCAAGTATCTGAGACAGCAGCTGTAGCAGCTGGGAGAGGAGCAGAAATACAGAGAAAGCACGCGAAAGTTTAATGGGGTCTAGGGAAAACACCACCTCACTGAAACTTTCATCGCCCGCTGTGGAGGGGATGGGACGGGACCCTGGTGATGCTTCAACCTCCGGTCAGAACTGCCAGTGCCGCGCAGAGCCGAAGAGTGGCTGGGGCAGCACCCCGGGGCACCCCCCCGCCCCCCGCG
>NW_009617357.1:2279-2567 GCF_000690535.1 Cariama cristata | reverse complement strand
ACGCGGCAGCGCCGCAGGGACACGGTTTACATCCATGGTTGGGCAGGACAAGCAAGAGCTTGTCACCGCAGAGGCGAGAATGCCTGACTTCTCGCCTTCCGTCAGCATGCCCCTTCCTAAAGCCCTTTCACTTGACAAAATATTTACATGAAATGGCAATTAGGCTCCCTAGGTTTAATGAGAATTAACGTGCAGGCAGCAGAACCGTGGCAGAACAGATGCTGCTGAGCACCTCAAGCTCGCGGGCCGGGTGGGCAGTTCTGGCAGGGCCACGGCAGATAAAACGGC
>NW_009617357.1:1063-1734 GCF_000690535.1 Cariama cristata | reverse complement strand
GTCACCGGGAGTGGCAGACAGGTGACCTGGGCAGAGGGGGAGCACCAGGCAGGAGGTGCTCTGGAAGCAGACACTCAATCCTCATTATAAGGTTTTTTAAATGCACAGACAGGATATTAGCGTTTAAACAGGCTCTAGGACTCCAGGGCAAACTTTAAAAATCATAATATTTATAGAACCCTCCTTCCACTCACCCCACATGCTCTTTATTTCGCCTGCAATTACTGCTAATTTGAAGACATTTTGCTTTGGCATCTCAGCCTGTTGCGGTGTCGATTACTGAGCCACCCGCTGCCGCCTGCCACTGCAGCGCCCCCCGCAGTGCTCCCGACGGCGGCCACGCTCCCGCCACGCACAGCAACCAAACCCCTCCGCTTCCTCCCACGCTCGCCATGGAAGGACGCCCGCGATGCCAAGAAATGATGCTCAGCTGGGTGCAAAGCCATCGCTCGGCCTCTCCCGGGCTGGGGATGCTGCTGTGCCCCGCGCGATGCCAAGACCCAGCCGTCCTGGGCTTGCTTGCTACACGCATCGTGCGGGATGGGGAAGGGAGACCCTCGAGTGCCACTGCCCTGCCCACTGCCCCCGGCAGAAAACACGTTGTGGGGCGCTGCGCTTGGAGCTCCCACGGGGACAGGCACCTCGGCGCTGCTGCCCCATGCCCTGCACCG
>NW_009617357.1:682-965 GCF_000690535.1 Cariama cristata | reverse complement strand
GACCTGACCCCCCACCAGAATACCGCTCTGTGAGCCCTGACGGGCTCCTGACCGGCGGGGTTCACCGGCTGCACCAAGATCTCATGACAAAGCACCTTACGCCTGAAAGCTGCTGCCCTGAGAAACAATGAATTCGCATTATCCTCCTCCTCCCGGAAAGCTCCTTTCCCCGCATCCTCCCTCACCCAGCTCTGCCCGTTCTGCTCCTTGCTCCGAATCCCAGGGGAGCGCAGCTCCCCATGGCGTGTAAATACCCCAAGGGCTGCCGCACGCACCCAGCTCA
>NW_009617357.1:0-212 GCF_000690535.1 Cariama cristata | reverse complement strand
CAGACAGAACCACGTGGCCCTGCAGGCTCCAAACCGCCTGAACAGGGACCGCAGTGCCACAGAGGGGCCTCGGGGTCCCCATGGGGATCTGAGGGGCCTCGGCCACCAACTTGAAGCTTGGGATACAAGTGTGGGGCCTGCCCCGTGAGCGGCCTTCCAGATCCTGGGTGGGCACCTGTGGGTGCGAGAGAGGTTCTCCGCTGCTCCCAACA
>NW_009617356.1:0-576 GCF_000690535.1 Cariama cristata | reverse complement strand
CTTTGCTTTGAAAGCTTTCCAGTACATTAATATTTGCATGGATCTTTGCTTTGAAAGCTTTCCAGTACATTAATATTTGCATGGATGATGATGATGCAAACCCCGTACTCTGCGGTGTCACATGCTTACTGATGGATAGCAAGCAATGCTTTTACTGCAGTTTAGGCCAGATGCATATGAGCACGAGCTAGTTCTAAGGGCAGAATTTGCAGATATGTGCTCCTTTATAGGAGTGAATATCCTATTTCTGGGTGTAATCCTCCTTAAGTTACTACCTGTGAATTACCGAACAGGAGCCCTCTTCCTTAGCAGGCAACACTGAAGTCCAGATGCTGCGGAGCTGAGTCGAGAGAGAGAGACGGGCTGAGGGTGAGAGCTTGCTGGAGGGTTGGCACTGAAGATTGCTTTGCCCCAGAGCAGTTTCTCTGCACTACTTTGTGTGGAAAGATTCAGTCATTTCCACTTAAAGCAATGAAATAAAAAGCTCAGTCAGCCATTTCATCTTGAGATACCCCGCCCTCCAACACAAATATTCATAAGAAAATGCAGGCTTTGGCCCATGAATATCCCAGTAAT
>NW_009617355.1:6508-9434 GCF_000690535.1 Cariama cristata | reverse complement strand
GGGGGTTTCTCCACTTCCCAGCCCAGGGGGCCCTGAGGCCTTTCCCTTGGGTTTGGGGTGCCGGTGCCTCCCTCTTCCCATTTCAGCCCCCCCCTGTACAGCCCCTCGGCCCGCCTATGCCCGTCACCTCCCTTTGGCTCTTAGGAGAAGGTTATCTACAGTACCCCAGCACTGTCGAGCTCCTGCACAGCCATCGAGAGCCTGACCTGAAGCCAAGTGAGGCACCTTGCTCTCGCCTCAGTAGCTGCGGTGGCTCCTGGGAGGTGGTCCAACGCGTGGGGCGAGAGCTGGGGGCTGCAGAGCCTGGCCCTGCAGGACAGCAGCCTCACAGAGACTGCCTTCGCCAGCCTCTTTTATGGCCGGGATGCTGCTCTCCAAGCTTCAAGCCCAAGAGGCACTGGCCCACTTGCAGGAGCTGAGTCTGTCCACCTTGTTACTGGGGCCGCCTAGCTGTAGCTCCACGGCCACCTTCTTTGGAGGTGACTTGACTCCATGCCTGCTCCTCAATAGCAGGAACAAAATCTCCCTGCCCACCAGCGTCCAGGCTTCCTCACGCTCTGGGCCACAGCTCCCACAGTGCTGCAGCACCATCCCCGTCTTGCCCACTTTGACCCCTTTTTGCCCTGCAGTCAGCCTGCCCCCTTCCACAAACCTTTGGAAAGGACATGGCCCCGAGTTCTCCACAAGTGTTTATTGTCCCAATACACAGGAGGCAGAGGCACAGTCAGAGCCCTGGCAACCTGCGGCTGCAGTTGTTACTGCACCATCCCTGGGAGATGCTGTAGGCACAACAAGGTGTGGGGCACTGGGGTGGGAGCCGTGGGGGCCAGGGAGGAGGTAGCTTGTCATGGTACAGTAGTGCAGCAGCATGGCTGAAGTGTGCAATTATCTGCCTGGGGCAGGGGAAGGCACCAGGATTGGCACAACGCCGCAGCGCCGGGGCAGCATGGGCAGACCGAGGTCTCCTCCTCACACCAGGCACGGTGGCAGCAAGCCCCTGCCCAGCTGAAATGGCACTGGGATGATGGGGCTTCTACCCTAAACACCCTCCTTCCAGGACTGGGAGCGCACAGGGCTCAGCAAAAAAAAACAATTCAGTGCTCTGGAGGTGCCATCTGCTCACCAAACCGAGTGAAAAGGGGTGTTTTATCCTTTTTCTACCCAATTTCTTGTCCAGAAAGGATCCCCTACGCTGACAGGGAGAGTCAGGCAGTGCAGATTTGTACCTTTGTAGTGCTGACCCACCTCCAGTTCTCCCAGGGCTGCCTGTTACCTTTAGTCCTGCCTGCATCCTTGCCCTCTCTGCCCAAAGCCTGGCTGGGGAAGGGTGGGGGGATCAGTGCCAACACAGAGGGGTTCAGCTGTCTGGAAAGTATCTTGTCTTGCCTGCCTGTGGCAGGGGGACAGAGCAGCCAGGTCATCCCCCATCAGACAGCAGCCTGATGCTTGGTGGCTCACCCCTGTGCTCTCGCAGGAAGGCAGGACACAGGCAGGGAAGGGTGGGCAGGTTGGCCTAGGATGGGCAGTGCATGCCCAAGCCCCCAGCCATCCTCTTTGGGCTGAAGATGATGGACAGAGCCTGGAGGAAGGGGGTTGATTTTTTGGGGTGTAGAAGGGGGACAGGGCACAGGGAGGAACTCACTGGTCTGCATGACTGAAGTCATAGCAGAAGTTCAAGTTGCTGGGGGGCTTTGGGATGGGAGGGGGAGTGTCGGGGATGCTGATGTTCTCCAGGTCCAGGAGCCGCAGCTTGAGCTCCATGGACAGCAGGACATCGAGGTCCGTCTGTGTTCGTTCACTCGTCATCTCCTTGCCCAGGAGCACGTTCAGCCCATCTGTCCAAAGGCAGAACTGGGAAGCAGAGCAGGGGCATCTCTGGCACCAGCCCTAGGCAGCCACTCTCCCCGGCTCTGTGGCTCCCACCCTGGGGGGACAGACACACAACTCCCTTCTCCGCCTGCTGTCCCCTGGCAAGGACATCTGGCCACAGCATGCCTCCCCAACAGGCCCTTGGAGCTCACCTCGTACCGGGTGGGTGCAACAAAGTTGAGGCAGTATTCCTCCATGTCATACACGATGGAGAAGGCCAGCTCCAGGACGTCCTGTGGGGAGAGCACAGCGGGCAGCCAGCTTCTCTCAACTGGACTCTTTCCAGCCCAGCAGGGCTCAGAGCAGGAGCTGCCTCCCAGCCTCCTCCTCCGTACCCCAGAAGACGCAAGGTGTCCAGTCTCAAGCTACATCAAAAACCTGCCGCCGTCCATGAAACCACCCAACCTGCCACCATCCGCCCACCACCACAAACCATCACTAGCTAGGGAGGGGAGCATGCTGGGCCCCCTGTGCAAGGTGGGGTGAGAGGTGCTGACCTTGTTCTGCTTCCCAGAGCTCTTCTCCTTTGTGTGTGGACACTCCTTCCCCACAAGCAGCATCTTCATGTCCACCACAGGAACTGGGGCAAGCGGAGGAGCTGTGAGCACCTGCTCTCCTCTGCTCTCTCTCTGGTCCCCAGCGCTCAGAGCCCAGCAGAGCCTGAGCATGGTGGCTCACAGCCACCCTTAACTCAGGGCAGGGAGGCTCAAGCTGCTCTGCAGCACTTTTTGGAGAGCCAGTCCACCCCAGCCTGAACTCCCACGGCTCCCAGTCCCACGGTACGAGCAGACACTGGGCCAGGTGCTTGGCAGAAGGGCTATTCCCACCTTAAGGCATCAGCAGCATGTCACAGCTGGGGTGGACAGAGGGCTCCCCTCCCTCCTTCCCACCCTCTCTTCCTCTCCATCACCTACTTTTCTCTGGCAGGCTCTCGATGGGGGGAGAGTGGACCCCCTCCTCCACGTCCCCATAGTGCAGCACCTTGTGGTTGGGTGACAGGCGGCAGTACCAGAGCTTGTCTGCAGCAGAAGGGCCGTCAGGAAACACTCAGCCTCTA
>NW_009617355.1:0-6345 GCF_000690535.1 Cariama cristata | reverse complement strand
CCCGGGACCCTCGCCCAGGAGCAGAGGCCTGGCACTCACCCTGCCTGCGGCGGCTGCTGATCTTGCGGAAGAGGGTGCCCTCGCAGAGGTGCAGCAGGCGCTGCTGTTGGATCAGCTCCAGGAGCTCTGGCTTCAGCCTCTCACGCAACTCCCTGGGGTGAAAGCCATCAGGAGCACAGCCACTTCAACAGGCGCTCGCTGACCTCCCCAGCCCCACGGCGTCTCCCCCCCAGGGCCCCCCATCCGGCTCCCTGCCCACAGCCCACTCACAGCACGGGCACAGCCAGCGTCTCCTCCTGGTGCAGCCGCTCCGTCTGCCGCAGCTTCAGGATCTCGCTATAGTTCAGCGCATTCACTCTGGTCTTGAATAGCTCCAGGGAGGTGGGCTTGAGGGACAGGGTCCTGGTGATCTGCTCCCGTACCACCTGCAGCACCTGTGGGGCCCAGGACATCACCCCCAGTCTGGTGACGCTCCCCAAAACCCCTGAATTTGTGCACAGCCCATGGGCCCAGCTCCCGTCCAGGGCCCCAGCATCCTCTCGCACCTTGTCAAAGTCCTCCTGGGTAGCGCGCATCTCCTTCCAGGTCTTATTCACCAGCTGGATGCAGATGCAGAAGAGCTCTTCAAAGAAATGATCCTGCCCGAAGAACATAGGGTAAAAGGCCTGAGCTGTCTCCGAGCCTGCGGTGAGAAGGACAGATGATGCCAGACTCCCTGGTTTTTCCAGGAGATTTCAGTGTCCAGGAGAACCAGGACATTTCCCAGCCCTCCCTCCCCTTCCCCTGCTGTCAGCCACACCAGAGCCTGGTGGCCCCACGTACACAGCCCCCTGCCCTGGCAGCTCGTCCCCGCTCCTGCCAGCCAGCAGGCAGCAGGGCAGGGAGAAGGACAAGCTGGGGCACACACATACACGGCTCTCCAACGTGCAGGATCTCACAGAGGATCAGGGTGAGCTGGATGCTGCTTCGAGCGAAGGGGCATTCGTGTTTGTCTTCCCGGCTGCTGTTCTCGAGGACAAACTGGAGGAGAGGGTCGTTGCCTTGCGTTACGCGAGCTGTGCCCTCCCAGTTGACCCATCCCTAACAGAATTAATTCCGTCTCCCCAAAAAACAGCCCCAGCCTCCTCCTTCCCCTGCCGCAGTGCAGGAGCTGATCAGAGGCACAGCAGGTCAGAGCCTGGCTAACGCTCTGCAGCTACCGGCTGGTTTTGCCCAAATCACCCTGGTTTGCTCAAATGTGAACAAGGCCTGGAAACCAAGCTGTGGGCAAAACACTAAAAATTACGAGGACCCTTCAGTGCCACCAGCCTCAAATGGCTGCTCCTACCCACAGGGAGGACTCAGCTCCGTCTGAACCAGGGCAACAGTAGGACACCTGCCCAAAAGGGACATCCTCGCCTAGGTTTGGCCAAGGACAGGTCACAAGGAAAGGAAGAGAAGGTGGAGATCCACCAGCACCTCTCTGCCAGGGGTTCCCAGGGAGAGTGCACGCACCCTGCTGTAGGCATTTGGGGTGTGCCTGGAGAAATACACCATGTTGTCAAGGGCGAGGATTCCTGGCGGGGCACGGCGGAGGTCCTCCGCTGGGTTGCTGTTGTTCTAGGAGGACACAAAAGGATGCAATTTAGCAGCTGCTGCTTTCTTGTCCGAGCAGTGGAGTCCTCCCGGGGCAGCCATGGGGTTTGCCTTTTGAGTCCCAGCAGCTCCACAGCACTTGCTGTTTAGGAACACCGAGGGAGCAGAAGGGAGGTACTGCACGGCAACCCATCAGCATCAACAGGGACACCAGCCTTAGGGGAGCCAGCAGAAAGTGCCACTGAGGCCGGGTGGCAGAGCAGATGCCGGGAGGACGCACCACGAAGCCCAGCTTGCGGAATTCCTTGGCGCACAGGGATCGCCGGCGCTCGGTGCTGAAGTTGCTGGTAGATGCCTCGCTCTCCGACTCAAAGGCTGTTTGGCGCAGTGACTGGAGGAGCTCCCGCTGTTCCTGGAGGGAGAGCAGAGAGGAGCAGATGCTGGTGAGCCCCACACAAGCAGGTTCTCCCAGGACAAACCAACAACGAAATCAAATGTGCTGGGATCACCCAAGGGTGAACCTTCACCCGCCTGTACTTCCACAGGTGGAAGAGACCAGGACCAGGCTCGCAAGGCGACTGCTCACAGACCTGTGAGTAGGGATCCATGGAGGTCCTCATGCGGCGCTCGCACAGGTTGAGGCTCACAGACTGCAGCACATACAGGTAATGGGCCATCTCATCCCCCAGCGGCTCAGAGCTGTGGATGATGTTCTACAGGAGACCGTGAGTGAGAAGGTTCCCCCAGGCTGCTGGTCCCAGTTCCTCCGAGCCCAGGGCCCAGCAGCCAAAGCCCAGCAGGTCCTGCAGCTCCAAGGGGCATTATGAAGCAGGCAGCTCCCCTCGGGGCTGGGTGAGAGCTGGGTGTGCTGAACTGCAGGCAGCCAGGGGCTCAACCCTGGGCATGTGGGTGCCAGTGCGGCAGCACCCACAGGAGGCATCAAGGAAGGGGTGTGGAGCACACAGACAACCCAGCCAGGCACGGTCACCAAAGGCTGGGGCTGAGGAGGAAGGACAGAGGATGAAGCACAGAGGAGACCCTTGACAAACCCAGCTTCCCACCTTGTGGATAAACTGCCTGATGTTCTTCTTCCTCAGGTAGTCCATCATTTCCTAGGAAGGGAAGAGGCTGTGAGACGTTCTCCAGCTCCACAGACCACCCCCTCCCAAGAAGGTCTGTGTTTCCTTTGCAGTGCCCCCCATCCCTGCTAAGCTTGGCTTGGGGCCACAGGCAGGGTGGAGACAGAAAGGAACTGGGAGTCTCAGGAGTGACACAGGTGAGCAGGAGACCTGCCCTCACCTCCCACTGCCCTAGCCCACCCCAGGGGAGATCAAACAGATCCTGCCCCACTAGGCTGCCAGGACAGGTTGCATCAGTCAGGGAGAAGAGGCAGAGTGAGGACACTGACTGTATCAGCCGTGATACTTCTCCTGTCATTTGAGATCTTGCATCCCCTCAAAACTACTCCAAGGGGTGTGGGACAGCTGGGGCCTCTTGGCAGAGCACCCCCGTGAGAGGGGCACCGTGGCACTTGGATCTGCAATGCCCCCCACCCTGCCATCACCCAGTCCTGCCTACTGCCCGGGGGCAGAGAGCAGCCCCTTACCCGCTGCTCAGCATCAGTCGCAGCCAGCAGCAGTGCAATGAGCAGGGCCATCGCCTTCAGCTGCAGCTGGGCATTTGTCCTGCAGAAGGAGGAGGATGAGGATGGGGAGAGTCACCAGCTCTGAGGATGGTCTTGCCCTCCCCAAGGCAGAGTCCTCTCCCCACTTCACTGTTGGACTCTGCTGCATCAAGCTGAGGGACCCTGAGAGGCCAGAGCCCTGAGTGAGCAGCTGCTGACAGCAGGGCCAGGGTGAGATGGTCCCCACAATTTTGACTGCAGAGCACCCATGGATGGATCAGATATTGCTCTGCACACACCCATGGGTGCAGCACTCTGGAGCTGCAGGAAAACCCAGGGTGAGCAGCAGACTGCTGTCTGGCAGGAGCCCTGGGCATCAGCCTCTCCATTTTCTAGAAGGAAAAACCTCCAAAGTGAAGACATGCAGAGGTATGAGGAAGATGAGGGAAAGAACTCACCTTAGCTGTGGGATTTAACAGACTCTTTGTTCAGTACAGCACCACCCCCCCAAGTTGCAATGAACATACTACGGCCCCTATATACACTGGGGAAAGGGAAGGAAGAGCCAACACCAATTGAAAATGCTGGTCAGCTAAAGAACCAAGATATCTGAATGGAACAGGTCATGAATGAACCCATGAAGGAATCTGGCCTGGTAACAGGATGCTTTCTGGGACAGTCCTTCCCTCCTCCCAGCAGTGAGGACAGAACAGGCTGCCCACCCACAAGTTGTTTAGGAAGGGACCAGACAATGTTGTGCCAGGGATAATCAGCAAGACCCGGAGAAATCCCTTCCATCACCTCATCCCCACTGGCTTTGGGATGGGGACGAATGGTGCTCTGGCCTCACCACTTACACCTGCAGGTGGGTGAAAAGACGATCCAGAGTCACTTCTTTTTTGACTAGCTCAAAGAGGAGGCGACTGGCGGGTACCATGTTCTCCAAGATAGACAAGGAGAGCTGCTGGACAGATGCATCCACCGTATTCATATTGACGTAACTCACTATCTACGAGACACAAAACCATCCATCAACAGCAGGCTGAGCCTGGGTGACGAGGGCAAGAGGGAATTCCAAGGGCAGAGGCTGCAAAGCCTGCAGAAGGCGCTTACCTTCTTGATGAAGGCTGCACTAAGGGTCTCCCAGGAAACAAAATCATGCTCCATCAGCTCCATGAAGGCCTTCAGGGTGTGAGCTAGCATCTCTCCTGTACTGGAGGGACAGATGAGCAAACGCAGTGAGGATGGGTCCAGATACCCCCCAGTCACCACCATAAGATGGAAGTACAGTTGCAGTTGATGGGTACATTAGAAACAGCTAGAGAAGCAGTGAGCAGAAGAAGAAAGGAAGGAGAGACTTGGTAAGAAATCAGACTCTTGCTTAGTCATCTCAGGAAGTCAAGGCAGGGGAAGTTCAACAGTTTCTGGAAAGCTACGTTACCACGGTTCAAAGATCACCGCAGACAAACCCTCAGGAAAACCAAGCCACCCCAAATCCCTCCCCTTACTTCCAAGAGACAGGCGCTGCGCTGCCTGGTTTTAGGCTCCACATCCTCTGTGAGACAGGAGCTCAGAGGAGATGCACCATCACATCCTGAAAGAGCCAAGTAAGCACTAGTATTTTGCAACCACATTTTCTTGAGCTGCCTGCAGGTCTCTCGCAGCTAAAACCTCAGGACAGAGGGATTATTCCGGGTGGCAGGAATGAGCAGCAGTAGCACAGGCTAGAATCATCACAGATTTCCTGGTAGCAAAACCCACGAGGCTGCAGATGACCCAGCCAGTGAAGGGACAGGAGGTTCAAGTCTGGGCACATTCATAAGGAGTCAGGACCACAGACCTGCGGGGACCTTTCCCCCCCGCTGCTGCCTTGCGGGGACACAGCCATGTACCTGCAGGTAAGGAGCCTGCAGAGCCAGGCGCCCTGCCACCAGCGCTGCCCTTCAAGCCGCAGCACAGGGATCAACAAGCCAGGAGCACAGAGAGGCCACTCTAACACCCAGCTTAGAGCTCGTGCAGCATTAGCAAGGGAGAAGAAAAGTCAAGAACTGCAAGGAAAGTCCTCTCCTGATACTCACTCTTTTCCTTCTTCCACAATATAGAAGATTTGTTTCAAGCCATTCCTGTTGATGAACTCCTGAGCAAAGGTAACATCCTGGGAGAGGCTTGCAAGCTTCTTCAGTGAGTCAGTCTTCACATCCGAGTTGTTGCTCTGGATCCCGCTGTACAACCGCTCTGCTTCTTGGTCCTACCAGGAAGGAAAGAATCAAGCCAGAGGGGCTCATCGAAAGACGGTGAGAACCTTGGAGAAGGCTGGAAGAGCTTAAGCCCAAGTTTTGGAAGGAGGCTCAGGCTAGAGTAGCCCCGGTGAGGAGCTGGGCTGAGACAGAGCCACCAGAGCAGAGACCAGGAGGAGCTGAGGAAGGAGGTCAAGCTGGCATGATGCTAAGAACACTTGATGAGCTGGCCCACACATCCAAAGCATCTCAAGATGATTTAGTTTCTCTTCAAACACCCCCCAAGCTCTGCTGAGGGAGAATGAAGGTTGAGACAGGTCTCCTCCCCACGTTATTTCTGCTGGGTCTGAGGCACCGAGAGGAGCTGTCACAAGCCAGAAGTCACTTAAGCGAGGCAGCGGCAGAGGGCTCGGAGCACCGCATCGCCCCGTTGCAGGGGGACATCCCACCACAGCACACGGCGGAGAAGGAGACGGGGGGGACAGAGGGATGTACCGGGGAAGTAGTCAGCCGTAAAATGCTCCCGTTCTTAATCTCCCCACGGTTCTGTAAGGAGAAAGGAAAAGGTGAGCCGGTGAGTGCCACACTGGCAGGGCCAGGGAGAGATTGGGGGGTGTCTCACCGACTCGGTGATGTAGGTCTGCCGCCCGTCCACGTACTGCAGGGCGTAGCGCTCGGCATTGGGCAGGCTCCACCTGCGAGGACAGATGGCCAGTCACGGCACCGTACGGCTAGTGCCGGTCACTGCCAGGTCAGCGGCAGCCCGGTCACCGGCTGTCACGACCCGGTGGCGGGCAGCGGGTACGATACTCACGCGTCGCAGACGTCCTTGAGCACCAAGGCAAGGGGTTTGGTCTGCAAGCGAGACGGTGGCTATGAGCTGGGGTGGGGGGTCCGAGGGGGGTTTGG
>NW_009617354.1:447-700 GCF_000690535.1 Cariama cristata | reverse complement strand
CATTGCCTTCTCACCCTGCTAGATATGCGGCGAGGCCAGGAAAAATGGGTCAACCTGAAATTTGGGGGGGAACTGGAGGTGGATGGCGAGCCCCACTCGGCACAATCCAGCAGAAGTTGGAAATCACTTAAAATGGGTCAGGGAGCTGCTCTGCCAAAGCGGGTTTCATTTCTCAGCAAGCAACCACCGGCACAGGGAGGGGACCCATCTCAAACCCACCACCAGCCAGGGACCACCGGCGGGGACTCGGGGT
>NW_009617354.1:0-342 GCF_000690535.1 Cariama cristata | reverse complement strand
CGCGCCGCCACCCCCCCGCCTGCCCGGAGGCCGGGTCAGCCCCAAATCTACCGGGAGCCGTATGGCGGTACCTTTGGGACGTGGGGACGCTGGCGGAGCAGGGCTGGCTGCCTCTCGCCGGGGCTGGCTCTGCACATTGGCAGGAAGGTCACGGCAGATGGGGAGGAGGGGGGTAAAGATCAGCGCGGAGATTAGGGAGGCATTTTTAGCCAACCAATCGCCGTTCCGGCGTAACGACTTCTTGGCCGCACAAGGTGAAAACACGACTGTGGAGACGGATGGGAATAAGCCGGGAGCTCCGCGTGGTCCGGCTGGGGGCGGGGGGGGGGGGGGGCGCCGCCC
>NW_009617353.1:0-214 GCF_000690535.1 Cariama cristata | reverse complement strand
AGCACTGCTCGCGGTCAGTCCAACTGGCCGGCAAGGGACAGCAAGGGAGGGTGCTGCGCAGGGTTGGAGAACAACCCCATGGCAGCTCCCCAGGGGCTCCACATCGAGCCCTGCTGCTTGGCACAGGGGCACCGTGCACCTCTTCTGCACAGGCATGAGCCTCTAAGGGCATTACCCGTGGGGATAGAAGGTTATGTATTTGTTCTACAAGAAA
>NW_009617352.1:832-1437 GCF_000690535.1 Cariama cristata | reverse complement strand
GGCTCTCGTCCCCCTCCGGCCGTGATGCCACATTTGCTAAGAAGCTCGCCCGGCTGCTTACGGTGCAAAACCAGAGCAAAAACCCCGGCAGCAAAGTCGGGTTTATTTTTTCCTCCCTATTTTTATCAACTCGGTGATTCCAGGCTGCAGGAGGGATGGAGCCAGCTAGGAAAGCAGGGTTGGGACTGGTCTGGGGTCCCCCCCCCAGCATCGCTGTCCCGAGCGGTCCCATCCTGGGTCCCCACCCACTGCTGCACTTCTCCAGGGCTGCTACCTGGTGGTGGGAGCTCTGCACGCTGCCACCCTCTTTCCCATTACTTGGGGACGAGGAAAAAAAAAGCAGCAAATGTGGGTAATTATAGTGCTGCCTAATTGAGAATCAAACGAGCGCTTCTGTTGAGGAGCACCCGGGGCTCTTTCTGGAGCTCCCGCGCATCCTTCATCCCCCGGCCAGCTCCGCCGGCAGCACACATTGAATACAACGATGGTCCCGTTTGGCCAGCGGGAAGGAGGTCTTCATCCCAAGTCCCCCCAAAATGCTCTGAATACCCAGTGGGGTCCTTGGGGCTCCCCACTCCACCCAGCCCCGGCTGGCAGCCCTCCCC
>NW_009617352.1:0-661 GCF_000690535.1 Cariama cristata | reverse complement strand
CAGGGCCAAGCCAGGAGCCACATCGATGCCACCGACTTACATCTCCTGGCAGACTCCTGGGCCAGCTCCAGGCGGTAAATGGAGAGGCGGTTGACCCCACCACAGGTGTTGCTCCTCTCCCCCTTACACTCCATGTTGCATTCGGACTCGCTGGCGTTCGACGCCTGGATCTTGTGCCCGCAATAGCACTCAGCACCAAATTCCAGCCCTGCGTAGAGGTAGCCCCTGGGGAGAGGGAGACAGGGGGCAGGGGGAGCTCAGCACATGCCCAGGCATCTCCCCAGCTCTGGGGGGGTTTCTAGGAGCATCCCTGCTGCAGCCAGCTCACACCCAGCACTGCATCCCAAGGATGCACTTTTGGACTAGATGATCGTTGTAGGTCCCTTCCAACTGAAAATATTCTATCCCATTGTATCCTATGCTATCCCATCCTATCTTATCCTATCCTATCCTATCCTAAGGGAAAGTTCATAACGCAAGAGAGCGCAACATTTATTGCAGGCAGGGAGGATGTAACGGGTGGTGGCGGAGCAGGAATAAGCGATGGGGACTTTGCTGGGCTTCAAAGCAGGAGAGCTGTGGTGCTCAATACAGACTGGATTTGAAAGGGAGAGGATTGCAGCGGAGCTGGAAACCCGCTGGAGGGGGGCAATGCCAGGCC
>NW_009617351.1:16426-16648 GCF_000690535.1 Cariama cristata | reverse complement strand
TACTTTTTACTTTACTCCATTTGACTTTACCTTTAACTTTACTTCATTTTACTCTACTCTACTTTTTACTTTACTTTATTGTACTTTATTTTACTTTACTTTTACCTTTTTTTTTTTTAACTTTATTTTACTTTGTTTTGATTTTTATCCAACAAGCACATCGTCCCACCCCCAGTGAGTCATTTTACAGCATCCAGACCTAAATTTCCTCTAGATTTGGAA
>NW_009617351.1:7695-16068 GCF_000690535.1 Cariama cristata | reverse complement strand
GTAATTTTTTTCAATTTTTTTAATTTTTAATTTTAATTTTTTATCATTTCATTTTTATTCTTCTTTTTTTCCACCTGCAGGCTTTGTTAGACTCATGGAAAATTTTTGCGGTGAGCTGCTTTGACACTTTGGTCTTCCTGTGCTCTGCGAAAGCAGCAGCTCTGGTGGTGACCATTGCTTAAAATAAAAAAAAAAGAGGAAAAAAAAAAGAAACTAAATTAGATTTTTGGGTAAAAACCTGGAGTCGGATAGCTTAATTGTAAGAATACTTTTTTTTTTAGTGTTTTCCCTGTTTGATGCGTTCATCTGATGATCCCATTTATTGGGAATGGGGGAAAAGATGGGGAGTTTAATAGGGGTGGGGGGAGAGAGGATCCGGTCTTGGCTCCATGATACAAATTTGTGGGAGGCGGTGGCATCAAAAAAAGAGATGTTTATATTAAAAAAAAAAGTCATAAAATGGGCTGGAGGGAACCACCTGCTCATGCACTTCATCCTCGTAGCATCCTTTTGGGGTGCCCCAGTACAAGTGTTTCCCCTCCTGCACCCAAAAATAAGTAATATTTGAGAGCCTGTCCTTCCCAGCTTTAAAAAAAAAAAGCTGGAAATGCAGGAAAAGGAGGTGAAAAGGGTGTGGGGTAGAGCTGGAAGGAAAATCACGGCGGTTTTGCTCATGGGCAGCTGCCCTTGGTCAGACAACCCCTTCCCCGTCTGCCCCAGAGGATCCTCATGAAAATCCCCCAGAAAAACAAAGCAAAATAAAACAAAAAAATTATGTAATCTTTTAAAACGCTTTCTGTTTCACATTTCTCTTAGCAGGAGAGGGTTGCACTGCAGCATCCTGCTTGTTCCCACCAGCCGGATCCAGGTAAGGGGATTTGGGATGAGCTGGGGGAGGCAGCAGGAGTTGGATTTAGATTTTAATTGTGGGGAGAAAACTTTTAATTGCAGGGAAAAATCTTTAATTGCAAGGAGAAAACTTTAATTGCAGGGAATGGTCCCTGGGCGCAGGGAGAAAACATCAATTGCAGGGAGAAAACGTTAATTGTGGGGAGAAAATCTTAATTGGGAGAAGAAAACTTTAACTAGGGCGAGCAAAGCTTGATTGCGGGGAGAAAGCTTTAATTGTGGGAATAAAACTTTAATGGTTGGGACAAAACTTTAATTACAGGGAGAAAATTTTGTGGAGAAGAAACTTTAATTATGGAGAAAAAACTTTAACTGTGGGGAGAAAATTTTAATTGAGGGAAGAAAACCAATGGCCTCTTCAAAATCACTGCTCCTCTTAAAAAAAATAATGTGATTTTGGCTCAAGATAGCAGCTTCAAAAAAAAAACCCCAACCCAACACTCTCCATCTACTTTCTCACCTTGCTACTTTCCACTGAGGGAAATACTCGTTCCCTGGAATTTATGACGGTTACTTTCTTTCCCTGACATCATTCTTTGTGCTACTTATTCACATTTCTGACTGGTAGCTGGAGCATTTCTAGACCCCACGGTGCAAAATTAACATTAGAGGGGTAGAAACGACATTTTTCTGCGCTCAGATGTACCTTGCTGATGAAAATCCTATGGGGGAGGCTGAGGCGCGACAGCCTTCGTGACACCTCTGATATAGGTGAAACTTTGCTTGGCAGGTGAGGTGGGAGCGCCTGCGGAGGGGGAACCCCAAAAATGAAGGAAACGAGGGATTATTCCGGATTTTTAGGTGTAGAAAGGACCAAGCGAACAGGTAACTGTAGAGCAATGAACTGAGTAATCGCTGGGGTTTTCTTCTTTTTTTTTTTTTTTAATACTTCTATAATTTGAGAACAAAAACCAGCTGAGGTAAGGGAGGGGGCGTTGTCAGGGAAAAAAAAAAGCTTTTTCTAGTACTTCCTTCGGGGGAAAATTTTTGTTTATCAGCAGATGGAATTTTTGCTCTAAACGGTCTTATTTCAGACACTGTGGGTTTTTTCTCATATATGATTAATCCTCCCTTGGGCATTTGAGTCACTCTTTCTTTTGGGTCTTTTTATTTTCTTTCCCCCCAAAGATGCCAAATTTCTGCTTTATTCTGAATGAGAATAAAACCATTTTTGAACAGCTGAAGTGTTAAAAGACCTCCCCAAAATAAGTCTGGGATTAAAGTCCAGTTTAGATACAGCAGTAAAATATTTATTAATCTCTGCCTTCCCTTCAACACTGCCCTATTTTTGTTCTCCTGACTCTTCCTCCCATCGTCATCATCTTCTCGGTGCACGATAAGGTAGAAAAGGGACTTTTTTGGGTCTTTTGGGGTCTTTTCCATCATCTCTCTCTACCCAGCCAGGGACTAAGATGTTGAGGAATGTTTTTTTTTTTTGATTTGGCATATTTATTGAGGGGTTTTTTTTATTTGTTTTTTTTTTTTTTAATATTTTTTTTTAAATTATTATTTGGCATATTTGGTTTCTGACTGACTTTCTAATCTTATTTTTGCATGGGGAGGAGGAGAGGAAGAGAGGAAAAGAGAATTTGTCCCATGAGATTTGGTTCATGTGACAGATGGAGGAATGGAGGAAATCCCACTGGGTGAAAACATTAAGATTTTTTAAATAAAACCCTTAGGAAACAGGATTTTCTTTGTTCGTGGTGGGGGGAAAGAGCACGTTCTGAATCACAAGACTCAGAGATGGAGTGACCATGACTCAGATCATTTGCAAGACCCAAGGTGTCTCAGTTTAGGTGGAGAATGAAGTCCACTGAGCTTTAATAATGAAGCAGAACCCAGAAATTAAAATGTAATTTTAATTATGGTGCATTTCAGAGCAGGAGTTTACAGCTGGAACTGGGGAGGAGACGTTCCCCTGCTAAGGAAGTGTTCCCGAAAGTAAATAAATGATATAATTTTATTCCCTGTGGAGAAGAATTTTTGATGTTTCTCACTCAAAATGACTGCAGGTCCACGTGGCATGCAGAAGAGATTAAAGCTGTCATCATCTGGGCATCAAACGATGCCTGTCCTTTAGGAAGGCTCTGCCCAAAGATGCTTTTGAGCATCACCCAAGTGCTCAGATGTGGGGCTCAGTGCCCTCCACCATGGCCCGATATGGGGAGACTGTGTTAAAAAATCCCCTTCACCCTCTAGAAAAAGGAGGAAAAACCATCTTTTGGGCCAACAGCCTGGACCTGGAACATGTTTTTCCCTCGGTACACCCGGAAAGGCATTGAAGGTCTCTTCTCCTGCAGGTTACAGCCTTGAGATGAAGCCGGAGCTGCGTGTTGCCTGTCAGGTGACGATGGCAGTGCTGTTCGTGGCTCTGCTCGTCACAGCCCTCATTTTTGCAGGTGAGTATCGAGGTTTTTCATCTCACGGTGAACATCTCTGAGATCCTTCGGGTTGTTGCACGTGTGCCTGATTCACTTCCGTGCTCCCAGGGAAGACTCAGCCCAACCCAAGATGCTGTCCTCTCCAGGAGAAGGACATTTCAATGAGCAGAGAAGCCTTTCTACAGAAGGCCAAACACATCTCTGTGTAGGAGCTGATGTCATCTAGAAACCCTTAAAAAAACAACAGAAAGAGCCGTTTCACGGGTACAGTCATCTGAGCTTCCCCAACGGTGTTTCTTTCAGAGAAGAAGGGGCTGTTTCTCTGCTGCTTGTCCAAACAGCAAGAGATGTTGGCTTGAGTCCCACCAAGCCAAGAAGTCTGCAGGAACAAGAGAACTTTTTTTCTGTCCATTGCTCTCTGCTACTTTTGCGTTAATGTCAGATAGCAATACCTCAGGGCACGTTTAGGGATAGGGTTATTCTGCAAATCCTCTTAAAATTGGTGTCTTTGAAGGCCACCACCCTGTTTTTCTTCTTTGAAGGTACAGCACCGATATTTCTTGTCCAACGCCACAAACCGGACCATGATTTGAGCTTGTTTTCTCCTTCCAATCCACCCAAGATTTCTCTTGGTGTCTTAATTTTTCTTTCCTCCCACTGTTGAGGCAGATGTAAGACTTTTGGAGGCCATGGGATGGAGGATGACTTTCCCCACCCCAGAGAGGCAAGGGGAAGGTGCTGCTCCTTAACGCTGTTGCTCTATCAATGACAGTGCAGGCTTTTCAGCCTCGTCCCCAACCCTGCTTTCGGTGTCCATTCGACTGGATCGGGTACAGAGGACAATGCTACTATTTTTCCGAGGCTGAGGGGAGCTGGACATCCAGCCAGGACAACTGCTCAGCACTTGGTGCTTCCTTGGCCATGCTCAACAGCGTGGAGGACTTGGTAAGGAGACATGTACTTAGCACGGGGATAAAAAAAAAGGCACTGATGTATTTGCCACCTTTTAGTTTCTTTGTCTGCTCTTCCAGGATCTTCCTTGGAGATCTGGGGTGAGGAGATGGGGAAAATGGTTTTCTTGAGGGTAGGTCGTCATGGGTCTCTTCAAATTTCTCACCAAAGCCAACCCATGCAAGAACTATAGCAAAAAAAGCCCCGTTTCTATGCAATAATAACACTCTGTCTTAAAGATTACACTTTTTGGTAGCGGATTGAAAGGTTCAAGCACCAAAGGAGCCCTAAAGGAGCACAAGTAACTGCTAAAATGTAGATTATTAGTCAGAAGGAGGTTTCTGCTGATGGTGACCTGCCAGAGATGTCCCAAAGCCTCGTGACATGCCGTAAAGCCTTTCTTTCTCTTCGTTTTCAGAACTTCGTGATGAGATATAAAGGCATCGCAGAGCATTGGATTGGCCTTTCACGGGAAGATGAGGCGCAACCGTGGAAATGGGTCAACCACTCACAATTATCTCACCTGTGAGTCTGGTTTTCATCGTTAGGTTGGTGGTTGGTGTTTCCTCAGCCCCAAAATGTGCGTTTCTTCCGGCACTTGAGGTACATCCAGAGGTAGCAATGGGACAATGATGTTTGGGAAAGGCAGCATAGCATCCAGAGCTGGTCTTTGTTTTTCCCTTTGACTTTATTTTTAAATAAGTGGGTTTTTTTCTTTTCTTGCAAAGCTTCAGGTTTCTTAAGGCCAACCCAGACTGCTGTCAAAATAGAAATAATTCAGCATCAATATTGGCATGTTGATGCCCATGAGGATGCCTGAGAATGGGGGAAAGCCAACGTGTGATTTTTCTCCTTTTACCTGCTCTTCCCATCTGAGGTGGGTTGTCTCATCTGTCCTTCCAGGTTTCGGGTCAGCGGCGATGGCCTCTGCGCCCACCTGAACGACGATGGGCTCAGCTCTTCCCACTGCAGCACCGAGAGGAGCTGGGTTTGTAATAAGCCCGAGCTGCAGAGCCCAAGCAAGGGCAACAGGATGAGATGGGCTCGAAACCTTTGCATCAGCTCCTAAGGGGCTGCGGGGAGTGCTCCTCAAACCCAAATACCCAGTGCACAATAGGGAAACAAAAGAAAAACCTCCAAAAAATGCACGGAAAAAGAAAACTCAGAGAAAAAAGCCTATTGCCCAAAATTGTCAAATAAGAACAAAAGTTATTACGTGTTTGCATTTGCCAACCCAACTTTGCTATACGACCAACGAAAAATATCTGGTGATTACTCACAGCACCCCTGCAATTCACACCTGGTAATGACTACTTTGCACCCGGTGATGACTTATTCCTAACCCCACTGCAATTAAATGTCAGAGCAAGAGGAAAGCCACAGCCCTACTGATGACCCCAAAGGACATCTGCAGGGTGAAGCTTAGCGAGATGTCTGCAGCCTTGACTGCTGCAACCAGAAAAATGGGCAAATGCCATAGGATTTTTGCTTTTCCCATTTTTTGTGGAGTTAAAGCAGCAACCTTCAGGCTTGGTTGGCTGAGAGAAGCTTCTTGATACCTTACGAGTATGTGTAGATGCTGCAAGGATGGACAACGCTTGCAAGACCTCCAAGAACTTGTCTTCAGAAAAGCCCAAGGTGCAAAGCACCAAGTCAACATGTGACCATATGTGGCTTTGTATCAAGAGCAAGAGCAAGATGAAGATGAAGACATTTCCACACATCAAAAATCAGATTGTCCTCTCCAAGGACACGGCTGTGGGGGTGGGACAGCAGCAGGATTGGGGAGGATCTGCCAAGTCAAGGTTGGAGCAACCAGCTCCGACTGGTTGGAGAAAGAAGGCGATGTCTTCACCTTAACGTGCCGGTGAGGTTAGAGATAAAAACCAGCAAGGTTTTTAAAGGAAAGGAGGAGTAAAAGAAAAGATTTTGCATGTTTTCATGGAAAGCTCTGACCAGGGACGATGTCTGAGCATCTCATCTTGATGAAAGCTGACATGTTTTACAAGGACAACCACGTCCAGGGAAGACATTTTTGACCAGCATCTCAACTTGGGGACTGTTGGTGAAGGTGTAGATGTGAAGATAGTAGGAGTTTAGCAGCACTTTAAAGGTGAAACACTAAAAAATAATAAAATAAAAGGCCTAGAATTATATTTAATATCTAGAGATGTATATCCTAATAATAGGAAAAGACCAAGAAATAAATCTCTGCTGTTAATGAGGAAATACTGAGCGTTTATTGCTCTCTTTGAGGAAAAGAGTAAAAAAAAAACAAACCTGCTTTTTTGGGGTCTTTCTGCACATCTTGAACCTGCAGGATTTACCCCTGCGGGATCCATCGGTTGGAGGTGGATTAGCTGCAGTAGAAACACCAGGTGAGGGATTTTCTCAGAAATTTCCAAAAATCGATGGATGAATAGGCAAAACTTTGCTTCCTTTTTTTTTTGTGTGTGTGTTTCGTGATTTCTCTTCATTTCTGTGTCATTGCACCAGGCACTGCTGAATTCACGCGCATGAGTTTTAATGGTGTTTTTTCAGCGCCTGACACTTTTGAGATGTTTTCTGCACAATATGTTACTCCCATTTGTTTACAGACCGAGTAATTACTTGTGACAACTATACGCAATAAAAATTTATCGTTGGTTAACAAACCTATTCTGGCGCTGCCCTTAATCACCGGCTCCCGTTGAAGCACAGTAGAAAATGCTTCAACAGGTGCCATTTCATGTTATTTTAGGTTTTTTCCCAGCCTTTGCACATCAATGTGAGGGCAAAAAACCCAAACACTTTAGGTGGGTGAAGTGTGAGGGATTCACAGACAAAAACCCTTCTCCCACCCAACCTGGAACATCTTCTAGTGTCACTGAGCTCCTCGAGCATCCAAAAAGCAAATTATTTTTTAAAGACTGCCTGCCATTTGTTAAAGATGCTCTCCTAAAAGTGAGATTTGGGTGAGTCGCAGTGAATTTTTCTGGGCTTTCTTAGTGACTTCATGAGATGTGGTGTAGGACATCTCCATGGCCTTAAAATCATTGGCCAGGGTTGGGGCAGCTGCTCACATCAAATCTGTCTTCGAAGATTTTCTGGTTCCTGCAGAGCTGAGAATCCTGCCCCCCCCCCAATCCAGCTGGTCTGGGGGATTTATTAAATAAAAACCTAAAAAAGAAAGAACATAAAAACATAAAAAACTTTTTTTTTAAAAAAGCTAAAGAACTAAAAACTAAAAAAAATAAAAAGCTAAAAACCTAAAGAACTAAAAAAAACCCATTTTTTTAAAATTATAAATGAAATATTTAATATTTAATAGGTAAAGCAATTTATTTTTAAAGGAAGCAACTGCCAATGGACGGGGTCAGCACAAAGGACACAAACACCAAGTTAAAGAAGTCAGCTTGTCTTTACTTACGTTTAAAGCAATCAAATAATACAGGAAATAATACAGCAAGAATAAACCGAAACAAGGTAATGTACCTAATCATTACTACACAAGGTTAATTATGGTGATTAAGAAAGATACATCACCAGTTGCCCTTATCCTTTACCATCATCCAGAACCGCAATCCAGAACGGCAATGGGAAGGTCCGACGCAGCGCGTCCAAAGTCGCCGCAAGAGGATCCAGCTTTTTATATTGTTGAATAAACAAGCTTACGTAACTTCAAATGCGGAACCATCTGGTTTCACTCTCCTTTTAGATGCCACCCAAAACTTGGCCAAGGCTCAAGGAGGAACCGAGGGAGTTTCTTCATCTATTTGGCTTGGCGCACGTATTTCCAAAGAAAGTCAGACACCTGGTTTCACGGCCTCAACAACCTGTCTCCAACCAAGGAAAGCTAAACACATTCTCATTCTTCACTAATGATTATATTTTATCTAAGCTACATCTTTTGCTAATGATCATACATATTTTACTAATTATTAGCTACTAATAGTGTACAACGTTTGGTTGGAAGGTTCATCTAGAAGTCAACTTTGGTTTGGGGCCTATTGCTTAGGCCTCAGCACTTCCTTTGACCTATAGATGAACCACAACCTTCACAACATTTCTTTTACTAACATAATCTTAGATTTAGGTATTAGGCGTGAAACGAAGAGAGTTCCTTCCCCAGCCAATTAATTCCAGTTCA
>NW_009617351.1:699-7664 GCF_000690535.1 Cariama cristata | reverse complement strand
ATTAGCGGCGCTTGGGGCCGCACTGGGCATTCCCCACCCTGAGTGCTCCCAACGACTGCTCCGTCCGGGGTCTTTCATATTTACAAGAGTGTGGCGTATTAATTTTATAGACAAAGAAATCATTACCATAAGGCACACCTTTCCTTTGAACTAATTAATATACATGAGCTAATTATCCTTTTGTGGGTATTACAGTGTCTCTGGTGGTCGGTTACTTCCTCCGGGGGTCTTTCCATAGTCTTCATCACTTGTCCTTTTGCTGAACTCTTCCCGTTGGCGGTTTCTCGGGCACGCGTAGAAAGCAGAGGCTTACAGAGGTACTTTGTGATCAGAACCTCACAGGGCATCGCTCTGGTTTGTCTTTCTCCTGACATTCGTTAGTTCCTAGCCAGTTTTCTAATCTCACGTTTTGTCCTTCACAACTGGTTTTAACGTTCTTTCTCTATCTACAAGGTTTTTTGGTACATATTTCGCTAATTACTTAGAAATCACAAAGTGCATGCTTTCGCAACGCCTTTTCAGGCGTAAAGGCATCGCCTCTTGGCCTTCAGTTAATTCCTGCCTGGGTGCATATGAGGAGTCCCTGTTTTGACCGGTCTGGTTTTAGCTTTGACAGTCTCCAAGGAATGACTCCCATGGTCCTTTTTTATGCTGATATAATACGATGTTGATGGGGAGTTCACTCAGAAGTCAACTTTGGTTCAAGACCTATAGTTTAGACCTTTTTATATCAGCATCCAGAACTGTCTTGGTCCTTAGTAACCCCCTGTGGCTATTTCTGTTACTGCTTTAAATTATAGCCTGAAGTTTGGTTTTTTTTTTAAATTACATCTGCTTTCTTTTGGACATTCAACAGGCTGGATCCGGGCAGGACCAGGCATCGCTACTCCTTCATCTGCAGCCAGACTCTGCTCATGTGATGCCGAGGAGCATCTCTCACCCTGGAGATGACGAAAAAGGGAAACATTTTTTCAATTTACCCCTGGAAAATTATATGGGTGGGAGAATGAAAAAAAAAACCAATCCAAACACCAGAATTGGGAGAAAATTTAACAAATGATGAGTATTCTTATTATTTGACCCAAAGGGGATCCATGTGGTCCCAGCTGGGCTGGCTGCACCCCAAAACTCACCCGTGTCCCCCTCTTCGTTCCTCCCGTCCCCTGCTTGAGCGCGGGGAGATGCTTTTCTCTGCATTCACTGCCAAAAAGCCAAACACCAGCAGAAAATGAACGCGATCACTTTGGGACGAGGTGCTGGGGTGGTGCCTCATATTCCCTGCAACCCACAGCTGATTTATTTAATTTTTTCAATTATTTTCATTTCTTTTAAGGCTAGTGACAGCACTTTATAGCGGTCCTGGAAACAGTTTACGTGGACTTGCAGGTCCCCACAGAGCCGTGCCCCAGCAGCAGCATTCCCCTGCTCCAGGCACCCTGGTAAGGCACTTGGTTTAATTTTTTTCCTTAAATAAATTTCCTTTCATTAAAAATAAAAATCCTTCATGCTTAAAGGTATGCACCTGGGCATCCTTCATGCTTAAGGTCCCAGGAGACCAAGGAGGTTGTTGGGGGCCAGGACAGGCTTTGCGAACCCCTGTGGGGCAGCCCTGAGGGGGTTCTTCGGGGTCCCAGGGGACCAAGGAAGCTGTTGGGGATCAGGGCAGGCTTTGAGATCCCATATGGGGCAGTCCTGGGGGGTCCTGGGGGGCCAGGGCAGCCTTGGGGGGGTCTTTGTGGGGCTGGGGCAGCTTGGTGGTGGGTTAAACGCAGACGCCTCCTCCTTCTTATAGCAAAAACAGAAAAAGTATTCATTATATTCTGAGCATATTTATAATCAATCGTACATTAATTACTTGGAAATACATCCAGAGTGTGGGGAACAGCAGAAGAAAATGGGGGGGGGAAGCGAGCACAAGCACATCCTTGTGATGACAAAACCAGTTTTAAACCGAGGTAGAGGCTGGTATTAATGCAAAGCCTGCAAAAATTAAGGTTTTTAATTTGGGTTGGAAGCCCGTTCAGTGACAGACATTGAGGTCAGTAAAAGAAAGCTTCAAAGGGGGCTGAGTTTGGGAGCAAAATTCAAGTTTTCAGCTCAAAACCAGTTCAGTGAAGCCCATCTCCCGTTAACAAGCTTTGGATGAATTTAACGACAGCGGCTTTCAGGTGAAACAAGCTGCACTGAGCTCAGACCCAAAACCCCTTGGATATAATCCAAAATGGAGACAACTAAGATGGAGGTAGGACCATGGAGCTGAGGTGGAAATGACTCCAAGACCTGGAAAATAAGAGTTGAGGAGCATCAAGGAGTGTTTCCAACCACCATGGAGCAACCAGCTTCGAGGGGACTCTGCCAGCACATCAACCCTTGGGGGACAGTTTGATGGTGGAGAGGAGCACGCAGAAGTAGGGGAAGACCCTCTCTCCGCTGAAGGAGGCCATGGGGAAGGTGAAGATGCGTTGGCGGCTGCCGACGGCGTAGAAGGAGACCTGTCCCACCTCGTAGTCCAGGTAGACCCCGATCTCCCCATTGAGGAGCGGGACGGAGGTGTTGGAAGGAGCCGTGAGGGCCACACAGAGCTCATCATACTTCTGCAAGCCCCAAATCTCAGTGTTGGGCTTGAAGAGGACCCGGCCTTTCCTTTGAACCGACTCGCGGGCCACCCCAACAGCCCAGAAGCGCCCATTCGCCTCCACCTCCCAGTAGTGACGGCCCGAGGTGAAGCCCTCGCTGCCCAACATGCACGGATCCGTGTCAAACTGGCCTGGACCCTCAGGCCACCGGTGTCCAGGTCTACCCCAGGTGGCTTCTTTGAGGTCCTCGGAGAGGATCACCTCAGGACCTGCCGTGGCTGGATCCAGGGTCACATCCACTGGAAAGCAAAACAGAGAAGGATTGAGAAGGCAAACTTAAGCGTAGAGGACGCACACCCCAAAAATCCCCTTCACTGGTTACTTTTCAAGGAGAAAGGGAGAGGAGCGGTGAGATTGGAGGTGGAAGAGTGAAGAGATGGAGGTTGGAGATGGAAGATCTCCAGGTGAGGCTGGAGATGGAGGAGTCAAGAGATGGAGGCTGGAGCTGGAGGATCTCCAGGTGAGGTTGGAGCTGGAGGAGTCAAGAGATAAGGGTTTGAGATGGAAGAGTGAAGAGATGGAGGCTGGAGATGGAGGATCTCCAGGCCACGTTGGAGATGGAGGAGCCAAGAGATAGGGGTTGGAAATGGAGGATGTCCAGGCCACATTGGAGGTGAAGGAGCCAAGAGGTGGAGGCTGGAGATGGAGGATCTCCAGGTGAGGTTGGAGATGGAGGAGCCAAGAGATGGAGGATCCAGGGAGATAGAAGGTGGAGCTGGAGGATCTCCAACTCCAATGGACATCTCACTTGATGCAGCCCAGAAAACACCAGGAATTGGTTCTTTGCTCCTCTCTGGCCGCCTCTGGTTACCTTCAAACTGTTTTGCCGTGTGGTAGTCCAGGACAAGATCCCACGTGCGCGGCCGTGGTTTGAGGAAGAAAGCCATCACGCAACGTCCTCCCGTCCCAGCTAGAGGCGTAGAAAGGGGAAAGAAAGAAAGACTAAAATAAGTTACCCTACAAATGAGCACACTCAGCTTTTCACCCCTTTTTATGTCAGGAAACGGGTTCAAACACTGCATTTAATCAAAATACTTGAAAAAAAAATGCTATTTTTTCTGCAGCAGCTGCAAAGAAGCTTGGTTAATTTATGGGAAGACCCACGGAGATGGATTCTATCTATTAATTCCCCGATGATTATGAAGGGAAAATGAGGAGCATGTTGGGATGGACCCACCTACCTCGTAGGTATGATTAGACCCCAAAATCCCCACGCCTTGCGCCAGCTTGGGGATAAATCCTTCTTAAAACCATCCCTGCCTCTGCCATTCATTTTCTTGGGCGATCAAATCTGACAAGGTTTATTTGAGTGAGAAAAATCCTTAAAATTGAGATAAACTGAGTCCAACTTTCCTGCGTCCAAAGAAATCCTGTGAGAGGTGGAGAAATTTGCTGCTGGCCCCGGGGGAAAATGTGCACGGGGGAGATAAGGGCTGGCGTCGAGGGGCCTCGAATCCATCCTCCGAAATGCGGTGTGGGCCATTAAGTGCAAACAAATGCTTACCTGCCCTAAAGGGCACTGAAAATTAGTAATAAAACCCCAAAATGGTTGAATAAACCGCACTGCGATGCTCGAAAATAAACAGGTTGCTTCTTTTCCGTGTGCTTTCCCCAACAAAACTGCAGAGAGGGGAATTAAAGCAGCAGGTGGATGAGTAAAAGTGGGAAAAAGGAGGGGGAAATTACCCTTAAATTAAGATAAAAGCAGGAGCCATGCTGTTTCTCATCCAAATTTCCCCAGTTGGATGGCCATGGGTAGACGAGAAGCAAACAAAAACCATGACCAACCACTGCAAAACACCTTTAAACCCAAAACAAAGATCCCGAGGGCAAAGCAAGGATAAATCTGCTTTCCTTCTCTTGTTGATGGGATGGGGAGAATCCTCAAAATCCCTTTTTCCTCCCCAAAAGATGCCAGGGTGATATAACTCACCCGGACAGCATCGGGATTTTCCCCTCTCTCAAACCTTTTGGGGTTTTCCTTGGTGGCACTGGTGTCGTTTTGGGGTTCCTCCGGCTGCTTTTCCTCTACCAGCTTCTCCTCCGCTTGTTTGGTTTTGGTTTTTTTTTCCTCTTTTGGGTTTTTTTTCTCCCCTTTCTCTGGCACAGGCTCAGCGAAAGCTCAGTCCCATCTCTGCCTCTGCCAGCTTTTATCGGTCGGGGAGGGAGGACACCCCCAATCTCCCACCCGCAGGCGGGGCCGGGATGTGCTCGGACGCCTCCTGCACCCTCCGATTGCACCTGTTTTTCCCCATTTCAAGGCCATTTGTTTTCTCAATACAGGCGTCGAGGAGGGAGGAGGGAAAAAAAAAAGGCACTGTCAAAAATGTGCGTAATTGTACCGCAGCACAAGGAAGAAATTGGTTACGGTTTTGCCCCCCAAAACCCCCAAACCTGGCTGCGCGACGGAGCTGAGCGAGGGGAAGCGGAGACAAGGATGGGAGCAGCTTCCAGGCGAGGGATGAGACAGCAAAGCCTGGAAATGAGACGACCTGGGGGGAGATAAAATAATGATTAAAGCCAACTGCGGGTGAGGAAATTTGCTTTTCCTACCTGGAAAGTGATGCCAGGAATGGGAACACCCAAGGGTGGCTCAAGGGAAGGTGGCTTCGCCCCACGCCATCGCCAACCGCCGGTGCTGGTTTCTGCTCGCCGGGAGGGAAACGTGACCACGGCTGCGGTGTGAAACCTCCGTGCTGAGATCAGCCACGACATCACCGCCGTCATCGCCCAGCTCTCCCAGTCATGAAACTTTTTGGGGGATCCACCAAGACCTGCGAGGTGAGGTCGGCTTCTGACGACCCATCAGGCCTCTTCCCCCGCTCTAAAAACAGGGCAACGTGAAAATATTTTAATTTCTTGGGTGGGAAAGCAACGATCGGGCGCCTGGTCCTGTTCATGGGAGAAACTTCACGCGAGTTGATTCCCGCTATCCCGGGCAAGCAGTGAGGTGGCTTTTCGCAGGTGGAATTATTTCCTTTCCTCCCCCAAAGAATTCAAGGTTTTAAAGGTAGGATTATACAAACGAGCCAGGCTGATTGCTTCCAATTTTTAAAATTTTGTTTTGGGGTGCATTCAGGAGAGAAATCCAGTCTCACCTGCGATTCCCTAAGGAAGATGTTGGCAGTTTCCAAACTGGAGCACGAGCGGAGAGAAGCGATGCCTGGAATACCTGCCGAGGGTCCCCTCAGTCTTTTGGCAACCCAAATGAGTCCTTGGATATTTATTTTTTTTTCTCCCCATCCCTCCGGCAGAAACACCCAGGATCGACTCCCCAGCGCGTCCTGGCACTCTATAAAACCACAAACCGGGTTGAAGCCACCGGCGTGGATTCGGGGCAGCTGCTTTATGATCCCCGCTTTAAATCGCTTTATTTTCGTGACACCGCTTATTTTCATCCCAGCTCAAGTCCTAACGGGATGTTCGTTAATGGAATTAACTCTCCCCCCCTGCTTCCCAGGGCCCTGCTTGATTTTGGATCAGTTATAAAGAGGGAATGGGAAGGGAAATGGAGAAGGAAAAGCATCAGGTGAACTGCTTAATTACCCTCTGGTTGTTAATTAACAGTATCCCCCCTTTCCCAGGGTAATGGTATGTCCCAGTTCCCCCCTTCCTCAGTACAATGGCATGGCCCAGTTGCCCCATTTCCCGATATGATACTGGGCTCCAGTTCCCCCCCCCCGCATTCCGAGTATAATGGTGTGTCCCAGTTCCTCCCCTTTCCCCAGTACAATGGTATGGCCCAGTCCCCCCCCTCCCCGTTTCCCAGTACAACAGTGCAGGCCACCGGAGGATGGAAGATACCACTTGTCTAGTGCAGGGAGGACACACAGAGGAGATACCACCTTAGCGGGATGGGGGGGGGGAAAGTACCACCTGAATGCACTTTGGGGGGTTTTGGGGTGATTCAGGGGAGTTTGGGTGCCTTTTCACAGGACGCTTGGGTGCTGTGTTTAGGGATGGCAATTTGGGGACACTCTGGGTGTCTTTCTGGGGACAATTTGGGGGGGTTTGGGGTGACACCTCCCCTCCTTCCCACAGCCACGGAAGGGCTCGGCTTCCTCAACGCCCTCAACTCCGCTCCCATCCCTGGCATCAAGAAAAAGAAAAAGGTGGTGTCCCCAGCGGCCAAAAAAAAAAAAGAGAGCAGCTGACGTCAGCACTGGGTTGTTACGTGTTCGCTCTGGAACCCACTGATAGTGTTCACCCTGAAACCTATTGACAGCGTTCACTCTGAAACCTACTGCCGGCAGCTCCAAATTAAGGCACTTTCCGGTCACTGGTGCACCATTCCTCTTTATTACCAGAGAGAGGGGGCACAGCTGGTGC
>NW_009617351.1:0-689 GCF_000690535.1 Cariama cristata | reverse complement strand
CCCCCCCCGCCTCCCCCCCCCCCGGGGGGGCGGTTGAGGACAACCGCGCCCAGGGCCTCCAGCACCTCCCGCTTGTAGTCGTCGAAGTCGCCGTCGATCTGGCTGAGGCCCTGATCCTCCACCACCCACAGCTGACAGCTCGTCTCCGTGATCAGGCGGGCGTCGTGGCTCACCACGATGACGGCTGCAGGAAGGGGCGAGGGCATGGTGAGGTGGCGATGACATCATGCTGACCCGTCCCCTCCCACCTTTCCCCTGCCTCACCTCCCTGGTATTCATTGATGGCGTCAGCCAAGGCGTCGATGGATTCGATGTCCAGGTTGTTGGTGGGTTCGTCCTGGAAGGGGAGGAGCAAGTGAAGGACCCAGGCATCCGGGTGCCCCGCCCCTCCACCCCGCCCACTTACCAGGATGAGGACGTCAGGCTCGCGGCAGGCCAGCTCGGCGAACACCACTCGGGCTTTCTGCCCCCCTGTGGGGAAGGGGTGGGGCTTAGCCCAGAGGAGCTCTGCCCCGATGTAGCTCCACCCCCCCTAGCCTGAGTGGCTCCACCCTCTACTCCCCGATAGGCTTTGAGCCTGGCCAATAGCAACCTTGCCCTTCTCCTCTGCAGTGTTGTACCTCTTGGCCCCACCCACACTGCCAGACACGCCCCTTCTCAACCCCACCCCTTTCAGAATCCTGGCAAAG
>NW_009617350.1:647-1360 GCF_000690535.1 Cariama cristata | reverse complement strand
CTTTCAACATTTTCAACATTATAAAATGTGGTTTGTATTTTAAATATTTTCCATATTTTTGGCATTTTAAATTTTTTTTCATATTTTTCAGCATTGTTGATATTTTCAATCTCTTCAACATTTTCAACCTCTTCAGCATTTTCACCATTGTCAGCATTTAAAATACTTTAAAATATTTTTAATATTGTCAACATTTTCCACATGTAAAATCTTTTTTATATTTTTAGTATTTTCAACATTTTAACTATTTTTCAATACTGTCAACCTTTTCATCATTTAAAATCTGGTTTATGTTTTCAATATTTTCAATATTGTTGATGTTTCAAATATTTTTTCATACTTTCAACATTATTTTCAATATTTTAAAATATTTTTTCATATTTTCAACACGATTTTCAACTTTTTCAATACTTTAAAATATTTTTTCATATTTTCAATATTTTCAACATTTTAAATATTTTTTCAGATTTGCAACATGTTCAACATTTTCACGACTTAAAATATTTTTAATATTTGCCCATATTTTCAACATTTTACTTTTTTTTTCATCTTTTCAACCTTTCCAAGGTTTTCATCATTTTCAACTTCCAATAGTTTTGAAGTTTTACAACAGATCTTTAACCTTTTCCATCTTTCCATATAATTTTCCAGCTTTTCCCGCCCCATCCCCAGCGCTGCTGAAACAGAACCGCATCCCCGGCTGGGCCGGCAAG
>NW_009617350.1:276-619 GCF_000690535.1 Cariama cristata | reverse complement strand
GGGGCAGGGCAGGCCCCCCCCCCCAACCCCAGGCCTGTCCCAGCACCCCAGCTCGCACCAGGCTGGATTAAACCCTGGTTTAGGAATAAAATAGGAATAAAACCAGGAAACGGGAGGGCCGGCCGTGCCCGGCCGCGCAACCGGCAGCACCGCGCGTATCCCCCGCCATGACACCGTCCCACTTGGTGTGCGCCAGCCCAGCGCTCCTCTCGTTAAGAGCTTTTAATTGACTTCACTCATTAGCAAAGACGCCGTGCCGAGGCTGTCGGGTTCGGGGGTTGTTGGATGCGGGCGGTGAGGTTTGGCGCTGGCCGGTGCCGGCATCCCCGGCACCCGTTGGGTT
>NW_009617350.1:0-212 GCF_000690535.1 Cariama cristata | reverse complement strand
GGGTGGGGGCGCCTCGCCCAGCACCCTGCTGAGATGGCGTGGGTGCGTTCCAGGTAGTCGCCATCCACCTCCTTACCACACCGAACTATTTTCCGGGTGCTGACTCAGGACTCCGCGAGTCCAAATTCCTGCCTGGGATCCTGGAAATATTTGCTCCTCTCTTGCTCCCCGCATCCTTCCGGAGCCGCGCGGGAGGGCGGTGGCTCTCCGGG
>NW_009617349.1:0-46108 GCF_000690535.1 Cariama cristata | reverse complement strand
CATTCCCACGCGCGGCCCGAGCGTGGTGCAGGGGTGCCAGTGTTCGCACGTTTGTTCTGCACTGTCAAGCGCAGCGCTGGGTTTGCCCAAGGACCCGGGTGAGCACGCGAGGACACTCTGTGCGTCCCACGGGTGTTTGCACAAGTCGCCCGTGAGCGTCACAGCGAACTGGGGGAGCCTTGCACGCGTGGGGGTGGGTTTACACCAGCGATGCACAATCCACGTTCAGGGTTTTACTCCTTGTGATCCACGCACTGACGCTGACTTGTGCAAGCAGGTGCTGGGTGACACATTACACCAACCCCAGATTTAGGCAGCTTTAATGACAGGCGTGGATAATATCCACAGGAAGAAGGTGCTACTCGTGCGGACGAGGGAGTGAGGAGAGGCAGCGTTTGCATATGGGCACCGTGTGGTGCGTGAACACCCCGAGCAGTCTGTGGCATGATTAATCAGCGATCTCTGAAACGATTCCTGCCAATCCCTGGTGTTGGCACCCTCCAGAACCACATTGCCTCACTGCTCCCTGTGCAGAAAAACAAAAAAAAAAAAACAAAAACAAAAAAACAGGGAGATACCAGCTGGGTGCACACATGTGGGAATGTGACACCCCCACCCCCTCACTGTTGTGCATGAAAAAAATAGTTTCCGACACACTGGCAGCAGTATTTTTGCTGGTTGCAACCTCATCTGTCCCACGCTGCTCAGAGACCGGGTGACACAAATTTGCACCACCGCAGCTTTAGAGGCTGCGTGTGCCCAGCTCTTTCCCAGGGAAGCATTTCCCGGGATGGGGTAAAGATTGGCTTTCTGCTTTTCATATCTTCCCTCAAAGCTCATTTTACCTGGGGGTGAAAGTATCCCGGGCAAGCTTTTTTTAGGCAGCCTGGTGCCACGGATGGCCACTCCGCTGGACTCCCCTGCACACCCTCGCAGGCCACCGGGCACCTGGGTGTGAGCCCCGGGAGGAGCCAGGGCAGTCCTGGCCCTGCGGCGCCCAGCCCAGGTCTTTGGACCTAGTTGTTAATCGGTAACCAGGTCACGGGCTGGGAGCTGCACGGCCGGTGGGGCTGGCGGGTGAGTACCAGGGGCTGGTAGGTGCCAGGGTCGGGGGAAACCGTGGGGCACAGGGAGGATGCGAGGCTGTGAGGGACGTGGGGCAGCAGGAGGTGGGGGGGTGTGAGGGCGTGGGGTGCAGGGACAGAGTGGGGAGGGCAGAGGGACATGCAGCCACACTGCACCACAAGACCGTGGGGTTCCACAGGGGATAGGAGGGTGTAGGGAGCACGGGCACAGCATGAGGACATGGAGCGTGATGGGGTGACAGGGCACATGGGCGGCACCCATCTGCTGCCCCACTGACTGTCTGCCTGCCCACATGGCCCCACTCCTGAAGGGGAGGGCAGCGAATGAGGCTTCACTGAAACTAAAGGTAAATGAGCCACATGGGGGGGAGGGGGGGGCGCGCATAGAGGTGGCATCAGCCCAGGGGTCCAGGAGGGCACTGAGTCTGGGAAGGATGAGGAGAGTCAGGAGCCATGGGTGGGTCCTGGAACCCTGGGAGGTCCTGGAGGCATCCCTGAGCACTGAGGGTGCTGGAGGGGTCCCTGAGCCCCAGTGCTGCAGGCCCTGGAGGAGGTCTGGGGTCCTGGGTTCCTACCATGGCCCTGGGTCCTGCCCTGCTGCAGAGGAGCCATGAGCCCAGGGACACGCTGGGGGCCAGCATGCCTCAGTGGTCCCCCTTGGAGGCTCTGCTGGCCTGTGGAACCCACCACCACCTTCAGCTGCCGTGAGGTCCCACATTGGGGGGCGGATGTTCTCCAAAACGCCTCACCTCCACTAGTTTCATTTGGGGCTGGGTCAGTGGACCTTAATTCTCACACCGTGGGAAGCAGGTGATGACCCTGCTATCTCCACCTTCTCCATGCAGACCTCTACAACTCTCTTCCAAAGCAAGGACAACTCCTTACTCCCTCTGTTCTCACACAGAAGTGCTCCTACGGTCAATCGCTGCCTTCGCTGCAACTTCTCTGCTCTTCCCTCATCCTTCTCCAGGTAGAGGAACTGGGAGAGTATCTAAATGAGATGCTCCAAGGGTTCCTGCCCTGGCATAATACTGGTTGTTCTGGTTTTGCTGGACCACTTCTCCCAGTATGATCCTCCTTTAGGACCAGACCCCATACAAACTACCACTTATTCCTACCCATCGCTCCCTACACTGTACTAGTTATCGATATGAAAGGACCTTCTTCCTTATCTTACTTGGTTGCACCAAGAGCTCTTGATAAGGGATAAAGCCACATTTATTTTTTGCAAAATCCCACATTTGCAAAGGGGCTTCTGGGGGCCGGTGGCCGCTGCCACCAGTTTGGAGGAGGAGTACCAGCTCACGTTGCTGCATCTAATCCTCTCCTGTAATTCCTTGGAAGCAAGGAAGAGCAAAGACCTTCACAGAGCTACAGGAGAACTAGGAAGTCAGCACACCAGCCCCACAGCTTGAGGACCCTATGGGATGGTGCCTTGACGTGCTGGTGCAGAAACCGCTTTGAACCCCTATTGCAAAGGGCATTTTCCTCTTGGAGATGCAAAATTGAAAATCAAGGTTGGACATTCATCCTTCCCAGAGGTGATCTCATCTTTCTCTTCCCAGCCAGCGTTGGTCCCTTACAGTGCTGTTTCTCTAATGCATTGAAGCTGTGGCAGTTCTGAAAATGGAAGAAAACCAGATAACCCTGGACAGCCTTGAGAAGGGCGCAGATAACCCAGCTTTCAGCTCTGTGGTAAGTCCCCCCTTCCCCTCCTGTTGGGGTACAGGAGCTGCTCAGGGCGCTGCAGTTAATGATGTTTTCCAGGGGGAGGAAAGACTCTGTGAGGAATGTGATGGTCCATGTGGTGAGAGCAAAGAACAGAGAAGAGAAGAAGGGAAAGGGAGATTCTTCTCCTACTGCAGGTAGGATAACACCTAGAGATGTGTGTATGTAGGGTCTTCCCAGTGGTCGCAGCAAGTCTGCAGTCCTTGGACCAGCGATTCTCCTGGAGCCAAACCTGATCTGGGAGCAGAGTAGGGTTGTATTGACCACACGGGGGGACAGTGCCTAGTGGTTCTGTATGGCTTTGTAGGGTGGCAGCGGCAGGTATCTGTCCCCATAGCAGCCACCCAGAGCAAGCCTCCACTCATGGTGCCTGGGGTGTTGGGGTGTGTGGTGGGGTCTCCTCTGCCATAATGGGCCAGCTCACTCCTCCTAGGAGCAGGCAGCAGAACTGCTAGAGGCCGTGGCACACCTATAACACCATGCTGCTGCTGCCACAAGTGCCCTCTGGGAGGCACAGTCATGACCTGGCTCCGTTGGGTTGGGTTGATCTTCAGGATCCACCTTCTGTGCCTTTCACGTCTCTGGCATGTGACTCTCCCCAGGAAGGCCCTGCAGCCGGTATCCAAGGCAAAGTGCTTCTGCAAGGCTCATGCCAAGGTGTTGAGAAGGGTCATCCTGGGGCTCCTTGGAGTAGGTGAGGACTTCCCAGCACTGAGACCACATCTCCACATCCCTTTGGCTGGCTGTGCCCTCAGCCTCCAAACACTGGGCATGGCCATCCATGTGGAGGTTGTAGCCACTCTCACGACCCCCACTGCCTGCCCCTTCCTCACCCCACCACTACTGTCCGTGAGGGCTACCTGCACTTCATTGTCCTCCTCCCCTTTCTCCACCTACCCAAAGGGTTTGTTGTGCCTCTTCTGCTCACTCCCTGTGCCCCCAGACAGCTCAGGTGCTGCCACCAGTGAGCCTGGCTGCTGGTGTGGTGCTCCCTAAGTCCTCCTCGCACACAGATGGGAGCCTCAAGAGTGGCCAGGGAAGGACATTTGGAGGAAATAAACCTCATTGTTGGCCCTGGTTAGTGTTATGAATCTGTGATCCTACGGCCCTGATGCTTCTGACACCGAATGTGCCTTCTCCAGCATACCTGTGCTACTTTATTGCGGCCTGTTGGCTCAACTTCCAGCGAGCCCTTGCCTTGGTTGTCATGACTGCGGTGGTTGTCTTCTTCATCTGCTGGAGCCTCTTCAAGAAGCACTGTGGGGCAAAAGCATTGCTGGTCCTCAGCCCTGCTTGGAAATACTTCCAGAAGGCCTGGCCATGGCTGAAATGGTGAGTCAGGAAAATGCAGGGCTAGATCCCTCCTAGCGCCCGGGTCCCCTCTCCCGTGGTTGACCTGCCGGCACGACCAACAGCCAGTGGCGTTGGGCACATGCCCTGGTGCCATGCATGAATGATGAGGTATGGCCCAGCCTAGGGAACACTTAGAAGCCATGGCGGAAACGTCTTGCTACTTTACCTCAGTAGCATGATGGCTATTCACACCCCTCATTTGTGTCCGAGCCCCAGGTTTCTTCAGATGCATGGACCTTATGGTGGCATCTCCCACACAATTAGCTCCTGCCCCTACGTGAGCTGCTCTCCCCATGGGGACATCCTCTCTGTGACAGTCTGGGATTTCCTTTACAGGTTGCTGATCGTGGCCCTCCTGATAGGCCTGATCATATGGCTGGCTTTGGACACCTCCAGAAATCCAGAGCAGCTCATCTCATTAGCTGGCTTCTGCTTTTTGGTGCTGTTCCTGTTTGCCTGCTCCAAGCATCATGGCGCAGTATGTGTTTCAGGTGTGGCTTGGCCATTCATCCCCTCGCAGGAGATGGCCACCCAGCACTGGGGAACAAGTGCTTCCTTCCCACTGGCATCCCCTGATGGCCCATCGCTGGAGCTCCCTGGAGGAAGCAGAAGCCCAGCAGGGCTCCTGGGCAGAGCTGGGCACAGCCTGGGGAGCCAAACTGGTTGGGTGGACAGAGCCCCAAAGCCCCCTCAGGGCTCTCCCCCCCCCCGCTCAACCCAGGGCTCCCCCCACCATGCCTCCATCCTGTTTCCCACCATGTCACTCATAGTGGGTCAGACTCAGAGACCCAGCACCAGACGCATGCCGGAGCTTCAGGTGTCTATGGGTGGAGGGTGGGCCTGAGCTTCGGGTGCCCTGGGTGACCTGGGCAGAAGTGACTGAAGTCCTGGAGGCTTCAAACCCAACCTGCTTCAATGTTTGGGGTAATCCCTCCATCCGCCTCCTCCAAAGAGTTCTGATCTAGCAGGTCTGTACTATCAGTCAAACCATCAGATGGTCTCTGCGCTCATCTCCTGCTGGGTAAGTAAGCCTGGCAGGTTATCTTCCACCAGCCAGTTCCTGAGTCCCACCAATTCATCTTCTTCCACTATCACCAACATATGTTTGCGGGTTTCTGTGACACTTTCTTTGTTAGTATCACCATGACCCTCACCCAGGGCAGAGTGTAATGGTATTTGCCACGTGAAGCTGTCAAAGGGGCAGGAAGCCAGAGAGGGAAGTCTGTAGGCTTTGCTAAGGCCTCAGTCCCTGTTCTGCTCTTGGTCCCCAGGTGTCCTGGAGAGCCGTTTTCTGGGGTCTTGCCTTGGAGTTCTTATTTGGGCTCTTTGTCATCCGAACAACCCCGGGCATCCAAGCTTTCCAGTGGCTGGGTGATCAGATCCAGGTACTGCATCTGCTCATCCCATCCCGTGCTTGCACCCTCCAGGTAGCCCCTCCCTCAGGATCAGAAAGAAGAGCAGAGAGTGGCATGGGGTGGAGAAGCTGCAGAGGACTTCACCCTCACAAACATTTTCGTTTGGGACTGGAGAAAAGCTAGCTCTTTCCTGTTTTTCTGCAGCAGCTCTGACCCTTCAGTGCAGTCTCCCTTGCAGGCTGGAGCAGTGGCCCATGGCTTGCAGACAGCCCAGCAGTGCCCTCAGCTTAGGTTTCAGAGGGTCATTCTCTGGTGCGATAAGGAAGCAAGCTGGGGGGCTGGGGATACGGACCGCTGCTAGGTAGAAGTAAGATGTCAGGGAAAGAGCTAATGGATTTCTCCATCCTACCATGTAACTTCTCCGCTTGCAGTTCTTCCTGGGCTACACCACAGCTGGCTCCAGCTTTGTTTTTGGGAACACGCTCATTGAAGAAGTCTTTGCCTTTCAGGTCAGCCTGGGGAATGGGGTATGGGGAGGTAGAGGCAGAGCCTGGTTTTCTTCTGGTCTGGCTGCCTTGCTGGGTCCTGGAGAGCATGGAGCTAAATGCAGCAGAGCTCAGCTAGCTCAAGGACGGGTCTCCCTCAGCTTTGTACCCACCCATGGACCTCCTCGGTGCCATGGGGGATTTGCACTGGTCCCTGTCCCTCCTGCCAGCCTGGTCCAGTGTTGTGGCATCCCAATAGCATGGGCTGGCTATGCAATACCACGCCATGCCCAGCTCACAGGACAGAGGGGCTTGGTCCCCAAGTGTACTTAGATGTGTTTCTCAGCTCTCCTTTAACCCTGTGCCTTGGTGCCTTGCCTGCAGACTCTGCCCATCGTTGTTTTCTTCAGTTGTGTGATGTCCATCCTCTACTACCTCGGCATCATGCAGTGGCTTATTGTCAAGGTAGGGCCTCACATCTGGCTCTGGGATGGTGGTGGAAAGGAGAAGAACCTGGTGGGGTCTCTGACTACTATGATCAGCTGAGAGATGTCCCAGGAAAATTGGCGTGGTACTAATTTGGGGTGATTTGTTCTGCTTAAAAGAATAGACACAAAATCCCTCTTTCTTGTGTGTCCTCCTGAGAAAGCCCAACCCTGGAGTCGATGTTGCCAGCTGGTCTGTGGGTGCTTCCCCAGATCACCTCTGTGCAGCTTGAGGGCCAAACGGTGCCCTGCGTCATGGGGTGGGTGGCAAGGTGCCAGGAGCCTTTGTGAACATGACGGCCTTGTCTTTCCCCAGATCTCTTGGCTGCTTCAGGTCTCCATGGGCACCACTCCCACTGAGACCCTGAGTGTAGCGGGGAACATTTTTGTGGGACAGGTAAGGTCCCGGGCAGGAGATCCAGCTCCTCAGCCCTTGCAGTTAAGCCTGTCCTGGAAGAAGAGTCTTCTCCTCTTTTCCCAGGAGACCTGCGGCCCTGCGTGGCCTTGTCTCAAGGACAACAGGGGTTTCTCTCTCACAGACTGAAGCCCCGCTGCTCATTCGCCCGTACCTTGCAGACATGACTCATTCAGAAATCCACGCTGTGATGACTGGTGGCTTTTCCACTATCGCAGGCAGTGTGATGGGTGCCTATATATCCTTTGGGGTGAGTGCATGAGCAGATGTATGCCACGTGCTCCCTGCTATCGGTTCCTGACATGCAAGAACTGCCCTGGACTTCCATAAGCAGGGTGAGGGCAGGGTGCCTCCATGTCCACCCTCACCTTCACTGGCCTGGCCAGAACTCCTGAGCCCTGCCAGGTAGAAGACACTGCTGTGGGACCCTCACTGTGTATCCTTGCACAGTGAGCAGGGCAAATCTCACTGAATCACAGGATAATTTAGCCTGGAAAGACCCTCTGGGGGTCTCTGATCCACCTTCCTGCCCAAATGAGGTGATGGCAAAGCCCAAGGGGATGCCCAGGACCTTGTCCAGGTTGGTGGTGAACATGCCCATGGACAGAGATCTCCCCCCCACCTCTGTGGTCCAGCCCACAGATGCCTTCATCATGGGGAACAATTTTTTCCTTATATCCAGCCAGATTTTCCCCACTGAAACCGTGCTGTTCCTTCTCACCCTTTCCGTGAGCACCTCTGACCAGTGTCTTCCCTCCACCTGCCTTTCAAGTAGTGGAAAACAGCAACTACACCCCCCCAGCCCTCTTTTCTCCCAGCCAAACAAGCCCCGCTCCTCCAGCATCACCTTGGCGGTCCTGTGGCCGGACCCTCGCCAGGGAGGCCCTTTCCAGTTCATCAGTGTCTCAGCCCTGAACAGAGCGTCCAGATGTGGCCTCATCAGTGCTCTGTAATGGGGAATAAACCTTCCCCTTGACCTGCTGGCTGAGCTCCTGCAATTTAAACATTAATTAGTCTCCTTAAATGGGGAGCCAAGGGTGAAAGGTCAGAGAAATGAGACATTGCCACTTAGCAGGCAGGGGAGGGGTGAGACTGGGAGCTTGGCTCTTCATCTGCAGGTAGAAGTTCACGATGTTGCACAACCTATTGCTCTGATACTGATAAAAAGAGACAAGGAAGGGACAAGAACCGTCACGATTAGGTCAAACAGCAGGAGAGATTAACATCGCCGAGGCTGCAATCACTGCAGCTCCAGTAATGCCTCCACCCAGGCAAGCTGCCCTACGTGCCGTGGCCAGCTGCGATGGGAAAAACAGACATTTTTCCCACCCTGAGCAAACGGAGAGCCCTGAACTGCTCCGAGTGTTGCTGGCTGATGTCAGACACATGCTGGGGTACCCTGGGGTGGCACATCATGGGGCACAGCCTCGCACAGAGGTGCCTAAGCCCACAGTCGGCATGTTGCAGATAGATGCGGCATCACTGATTGCAGCCTCCGTGATGGCTGCGCCCTGCGCCCTCGCCATGTCCAAACTTGTCTACCCCGAAGTGGAAGAGTCCAAGTTCAAGGACAAAGCAAACATCCGCCTCTCCAGTGGGTGAGTGTGAGGAGAGGGATGGTGGAGTGGGGCTGCACACGTCCTGCCAGTGCAGGGAAGGCGAGGGGGCAATCTGGGGGCACGAGTGGACATTGCAGGTGGCCCAAGGTTGGGAGAGCCTGTGGTGTGCAGACATTCACGGAGTGAGAGCTGACCTTGCACAGGGATGCCTGGCCACATGAGCCCACTAGGGTCTTTTTCCATGCAGGGAAGAGCAGAATATCCTGGAGGCTGCCAGCAACGGGGCTGCTGCCTCTGTGGGGCTTGTGGCCAACATTGCGGCCAACCTCATTGCCTTCTTGGCAGTGCTGGAGTTCATCAATGCTGCCCTGCGCTGGTTTGGGGAGATGGTAGACATCGAGGGGCTCTCCTTCCAGGTATCCCCAAAGGCAGCCTCATGGTCTAGGCTGCCAGATCCTGCGTCCCCCACCCATCCCCACTTTTGCCTACCACCACGGTCGGCTGCCGAGACCCTTGCTGGGTGTTTGGCAAATGCTGGCAGCACGTGCCCAAGTTGGGGGCTACGCAGATGGTCAGCTCTGAGTTGCTCCCCTCTGGGTTGCTTTTCCCAGGTGATCTGCTCCTACATCCTCATGCCTGTGGCCTTTCTCATGGGGGCAGACTGGGCAGACTCACCGCTTTTGGCCGAGCTCTTGGGGATCAAGATCTTCCTGAACGAGTTTGTGGCATACCAGCAGCTGGCCACATACAAGAAGAATCGTCTGTCGGGCTTGGAGGAGTGGGATGGGAGCCGGAAGCAGTGGATATCTGTGAGCGGCACCTCCACCCCACCAGGCACAGGGCCGGGAAGGAGCCAGACAAAATGGGGCATGGGACCTGGCCAGGCAGATGGGTGGTGGGCAGGCAGGGGGATGATTGTGTTGGGGGTGAGAGGGTACCTATGACCAACTAGACTTGGATGTTCACTAACTGCTGGACATGGAGTCATCCTGAAGGAGTCAGTGAAGCCCTTTCCCATTTGTCTTGCGTGTTGGTGGGGCAGATCATGGTGTTACAGGGCCCGCTGTCCCCCCAGCCCAGCTTCTCCCAGGGGCAGCCTGCCTACCACCTGCATCCCCGCTCCCAAAAATAGCTGAAGGAGAAAGGATTGGGGTGGGGGACTTAACTCCATCATGTCCGGCTGGGCTGGGAGCTACAACATGGTGCTCAGCTCTGGCTGCGCTGAGGCTGCTTCTGGGTGGAGGTGACCATTCCCTGCTGCTGTGCCCTCCAGGAGCGAGCCGAGAGCATCGCCACCTTTGCACTCTGCGGATTCGCCAACCTCAGCTCCATTGGGATCATGCTGGGAGGCCTGGGTGAGTGTGACTCACGTCCTGGGTGCCTGGGCATGATGCAGGGGGATCCTGGGCCCAGGAAGCAAGGGCTCAGCTGGGGCAGGAGGGATTTTCTGCCCTCAAGCCTCCATGTTCAGTCTCTGCCAGCACACAGATAAGAAACAAGGTTTGCATCAGGTGATAGGGGTGATTGTGTGCTGCACTCGTGGGCAAGAGGACGTCCCACAAACCCCGGTGCCACCCAGCCATGGGGCAAAGAGCAGAGACTTCAGCGCTGAGAGCGCCAAGGGCTCTGGTTGATCACCCATGGGTGTAGGGTGGGCGCAGTGCTCTCCCAGCACCCACCACTGCCAGGATGGGCAAACAGCATGCTGAGTGCTGGCTGGGATCACCATGTCCTCCACATACCAGGGCAACTATATGGTAGAGCCAGCTGGGGACCTGGGACATGTCCCTATCTGTCCCCAGCCCAGGGTAGAGCCAGAGAAAGGATCTGACCTGCCCCAGTCTCTGCTTTGCCCCCACAGCATCCATGGTACCCCAGCGCAAGAGCGACTTAGCCTCCATTGTGCTGCGAGCCCTACTCACCGGCACCTGCGTCTCCATGCTCAATGCATGCTTGGCAGGTAGGTCCAAGCCCACTGCCAGCAGAGCCAAAAAGATCCAGGGAGGGACAGGCAAAGGGTTGAAGAGCCCTATGAATGCAGGTGCAGGGATGGGGACAGCTGCCCCGTCCTCTCCGTGGCTCTGCCAGGGCCTCCAAACCCTCTGCTCTCCCTCATGGCTTTTGCCAAAGACTGCCCAAGCCCAATAGCTCTGCTGGGGCCCCTCATCCTCATCTGGCCTGGGATGGGGACATTTCAAGGGCAGCTTTTGGGGGACTGCAAGGAGTTGCCTGGGGTCACTGCTGCAACCATTTCGGGGGTGAGGTGGGATGGCGTATGGGACCTGCAAGCACAGTCCCAAGTACAGGATTTGCAAGCAAGCATAGTTAGGGTAAGGGATTTGTGAGCAGAGTTGGGGTACAGGACTTAGAAACATGCTCAGGGTATGGGATTTGCATGCACGGTCCCCCAAGAGTCCCAACCAGGAGACCTTGTCCCCCAGGTTTTCTTCACGTGCCAACAGAGGTGGGCGACTGCGTAACCTTCCTCAGCACTGCCAACTTCAGCTCTACCAGCTTCACCACGTACACATGCTGCAAGCAGCTCTTTGCCAGGTGGGTGCGAAGCTCCCCAGAGCTGTTACGGTCCTGCCAGGGGACCCAGGTCAGGGGGCAGCAGCTTGTCCTGACCATGCTTCTCTCCTTCCAGCTCGGCGCTCGAGAACGGGACGCTCTCCTTCACGGGAGCTTGGGCTGGCTTGGCACAGGGTGTGCTGTGCCTGACGCAGTGCTGCGGGCACTACAACCACACGTCCTGTGCGGGGACAACCTAGAAACACGTGGACAGCTGCCCCCTCCAGGAGCGAGGGCCTGGGAGCACCAGGGTCTGCAATGCCTGGCCCCAAGGTAGAAAAAAACCCCAGCAGAGACCTGTGTCTTCTCCATGTGCACCTTGCAAGCAGCACCCTTAGGTGCTGGCCCCGCAGACACAAGGGAACTGCTCCCAAATAAATCATGGCAATCCCCATGTGCTTGCCCTCAGCCCCCCTCTGGTCCCTGACCATGGCTGTTCCACATGGCCTGCGCTGCTTTGCTCAGATTGCATCCTGCAACCACAGCTGCCGTAGCCATCGTTCACTGCAGATCTCGCAAGCCAAGCCTCTGCCAAGTGCCAGACTCTTCTTCCCCATGGGGTGGGGATGGGGGGAAAGCCATTACTTGAAGATGTTCCCTTTCCCCAAACACCAAGCTGCCCCGTCCTGTCGTGCTTGGGTGCGCCTTTTCTGTAGGGACCACAGCACCAGGGAACAGCCCAGTCCTTCTTGCTTTATTGCACTCAAAAGCACCCATTCACCAACATGGCCACGTTATGTACATCGTTATTTTACAATGACTGAACAACAGAGCACCAGGACCCCAGAGCATGCCGCACTCCCAGCCCGGTCCCTTTCCTCCTCCACCAGGCTGCACCAAGCCACTGTTTTGGACACCATCATGCAGGGTGGCATTGCTGGTAACCAGCACCCTCCTCCAAAGCCCTAGGGAAGGTGATGCTCTGCAGCAAGACAAAGCAGGCAGCGCTGGGGCTCTCTGCAAGCCTTGCTGCCCATTGATATACTCTGCTGGTTGCTGCATGCCTGAGTGAGCTCATGGGCACAAGGGAGGCTTGATGCAATACAGGGTGCTTTACTTTCCAGCATGAGCATCACTGCCTGTCCGTCGCTGCTTCCCGCTGTAGGGCAGCAGGATCTGGAGCGGGTGCTGCTAGTTGCTGCTGGAGTACGGCATATGCCAAGCAGGGGTGATGCTAAGCAAGCATGACCAGGTTGTGCTATGGGGCTGGGCAGGGCATATGGGGTCTGCATATGGCAGGTGGGCAAGGAGGGGTGAGTCCTGTGGGCTTGACACCCACACGTGCCAAAGCAGTGCCTGGCATGGAGGGAAGGTCTCCCCTTCAACCTGCTCCCGGGTGCCCCGTGTGAGGTAGATCATTCTTACCATGGCGGTGGCTGGCACCCATAGCAGCACCGCCACCCTCAGCATCTGCCCAGCAAGGGGGTGGGAGGCTCAACCCAGGGTGCAGAGGCCAGCAGGGCAGGGGTGCAAAATCCCATCCCCATGCAGCTGCCAGTACTGATGCCAGTGCCCTGCCATGGAACTGGCCCACACCCCAGAGCCCCATGCAATAGCAGTAGGAGCCCTGCAGCTCACCGCTAAACTCCTCTGCAGCAAAACCTTTTAGATCACAGTGTGCCAGGACAAATGAGACTGCCTGGGTGCCGTTGGGGTTCAGATCCTTGACACAGAGCACTGGTGGGACTTGGCGCGGTTGCTTTATGGAGGACACAAAGAGAGACATGAGGTGCTGGGAGCCAGGAGGGCAGCCCAGACTCCCAGTTTGCTCAGGGGAACCAGGCAGGGGGCATGGCGTCTGCAAAGCCCTAGGGAGCAGGTCTGATGGCCCCTGTCTTAAGGAAGAAAAACAGAGGTTGTCAAGAGAGGAAAGCGAGCCTGAGCGTGGAAGGGCATTTGACCCTACAGGCTCCACCACCAGCAGCAGCTCTTGTAAATAAGGATTGGCAAGGGGATCCACACTGCCCATGGCTCACAGCTCCCCCATGACCCCAGCCGAGCCGCTCACACTAGCACACACCATACAACGCAAGCGCCATGGGCCGGGGCAGGAGCCAAAGGGAGGAGAGCGGCGGCAGCAGCGCGTGCGGGGGGGTTTCCCTTCCCACCTGGGTTTTTTTGGGCTGGAGTCGGGAGCGGGGGGTCCCAGCCCCGGCAGCTCCGGCTACTGTGGGTGGCCAGACCTGCTGCTCTCTCCTGACCCAGGTTTGGAGGTTGTTGGGGCCTCCCCTGTTTCTGCAGCTCTCCGCGAGCTCTTGGGGCTCACGGCAGCCTTGCGGGTACCCTGGGGACTTCCCAGCCCCTTCTTCTGGAGCTGAGGGCTGGTCTGGGCAGATTTCCTACCCATGGAGGGGCTCTTGGAGCCCTTGGGCTTGGCTGGCTCCAGCATCTTCAGGCCCAGGATGCTGCAGTAATGGTTACACTGGTGAGCGGTGGCGAATTGTTCCAGCAGAGAAGGGAAGCAACTTTCCTTCAACCCCTGGTACCTGCCAAAACAGTCTCCTCAGCCCCTGCTTCACACCAGGAGCCACTGCACCCCAGCAGGAAGCTGAGGACAGAGCCCAGCCGCACTCACCACCGTGGCCCTTCACCGTGTGAGCAGTGGAGCTGGGGACAGCTCGGGCCACCCTGCACCAGTAGCTCAGGGTCACTCACCCTTTCAGGTTGGTAGCGATCCGTACGTTGGTCATCTTCCAGCCCACTCCTGCAATGAAAGGGAGGACAACCAGTCTCTGCCCAGAGAAGGATGGGCATCAGCACCAAGGGCAGGTCATTGCCCTGGAAGCTGGGCTCCATGGCACATGGGGAAAGAGGCAGGAAGACAAGGCTGGGGCTTTTCCTCCTCCTTTCACAGGCCAGAGGGTGGTGAGGGGCCATGGTAATCAGATGGGAGATCCCCTTACCCTCCATGTCAGTCACGAGGATGTTTCCATTTGTCCACTGGTAGACCCAATGCTGGAAGGTGCAGCATTTGAGCACAATCTCCGAGGTGCCTCGTGCCACCAAGCTGCCATCTCTCTCTGTGACACAGTACTGCTCGCAGGGTCCGCCCAGGTCCTCCTCCATTGTGGCGTAAGGGATGTTGTTGGATGGTCGGTAAATCAGGTACAGAGGAATTATCCTGCGTGGGAGCACACAGACGAGGTCAGGAACAGTTGGTGAGCTCTCCCACCGCAGCAAGTGGAGATTCACACCACAGTCTGCAACTCTGGCTTTTGTCTTCACCCCCCAACATCCCTTCCGTTTGAGGGTGGAAGAAGTGTGCGCTGCCCTTTGGGATGTCCCCAGCACCTACGGGGAACCCTCCCACCATCCCCCAGGATGCTCTGCCCAGATGTCAAGCCAGTGGAGCCGCAGCACCTTACTTACTCAGGCACTGCTCCAAAATCAGGGACGGCTCGTGCCTCAGCAGCAAAGATCTTGCAGTACTCGCGGCTGGAGTTCTGGATTTTACATTCCTGGAGATGCAAACAGAAGAGTCAGGGACCTGTCCTGTCTTGCACCAATGCCTCTCTGGGACCCCCGGTCTGGCCAGACATCCCCTGGGACCACTGCTAGTTGTTTCCTTGTCCTGGTGGTCAAAGGACAAGTGATGGGAAAGGTCCAAGAAGCTCTGTGTTGCTCAGAGACAAGAGCTGAAGCCGAGAACAACAAGGACATAGCCAGCCCGCTGGAGCATGGCCCGATCCCTCCAGAGCATTCAAAAAGTGGAAGGAAATAAAGAAAGTGGGCACACAGCTGGGGACCATGGCACAGACAGACAGGGAAGGTGTGGGGAAGACAGGTGGAGGGTGCCTCACAAGGATGCCCACCTGGATGGTGATATCGTAGTTCTTCTCGATGAGGCTGTTCTCATTCTTGGTCCCAAAGACAATGAAATTGTGCACTTTGATGATGCAAGTGCGGCCAGACTCAAAGACGGGCTCCAGGCCATAGATAGCTCTGGCACGGCAGGCTTTGCGCAGGAAACCAGCACCCATTTCCATGTCCTCACTCACCACGCGCCCAAAGAGCTTATCTCCCCAGTAGCCTGCATCAGCCAAACCCTTCGCAAACACCATGGGCGTCATCTCGATCTCCTCTCCAACTGGTGGAGGGAAGAGCTGGTGAGGGGGGACAAGGCAGGCACATCCTGCCCCTGCCACAGAGCTGCCTGCTCCCCACGCAGCAAGGGGAAGCAGTTGCAGCTCATCAGCACGAGGCCCTTACCTTCAATCTCTTCTCGCAAGATAAATCCTGACAGCACTAGAGGAGATAGAAAGCAAAGAGGTGTCAAAGTCCTGCCAGGATCCCACCCTGCTCCATGCACTTCCACACCAAAGGGATGGCAAGGAGGATGGTGTGAATCACTCAAATTAGCACATGGAGGTAGATGCACCTCGCAGAGGTGGTGTTATTGGGTGTACAAGGCTCCCCCTCCACAGCCTCGCACCAAGTTCTCTCCGCAGTTAGCCACACCGTCCCACGGCACACCCAAGCAGCTGGGAGAGCTGCCAGGCTGCTGAGGGCTCCTCACCTTCTGGGCTGAGCAGGAAATCAGTGGAGTCAGTGCCGTACTCATTGCTGATCATGCACCGGTAGACCCCGCAGTCCTTCTGGGACACCTGCACAATAGCCAAGGCTGCCTGGCCCTCGTCACCAGCGCTGGAAGAAACCAGACCATGGCCTCAGCCCCATGTGATGTGTGGGGGCACACGGGAGCCCCATGACAGGCAATGTGGGTGGGTACCATGCTGCCCTTGGAGGGCTGGAAGAGGGCTACAAACGAACCCATCCGAAGGGCATCCCAGCTGCTCCCCTGGCACCTCATGGCATCAGGAGTCCTGCCCTGCAGTTTGTACTCACAGAGATGCTCATCTTCCAGGTAAGCCCTGCAAAATGTGGCTGGGACTGGGCTACAGACTGATAAAGGTACTTGCCTCTGAGTGTGTCTGGGTCAGAGCTGTGCTTGGGCTAACAGACCTGCATCTGGATGGAATGGCTAGAAGCCGAACAGCCACAGAGGTGTCCAGCTTCATTTTCAGCTCTTCACAAGTGAGGGCAGACATCACTGCCCAGCCTCCAGTCTGCCCCTCTCTGAGGGACCAGCAAAACACAAGCTCTGTATCAGCAGGCTGCTGGTCTTCTCCAGCCTGCAGCACCAAACTTTGGGCTGGCAGTTCCTCCTGCCAAGGTGGTAATACACCAGGCAGATGGGTGTCCACAAAAAACAAAGGCCTGTTTCTGCCCCTCATGGCCAGCGTGAACAAGCAAGGAGATGACAGGCCACAGAGGGAAGTGGTGGGACCTTCATCCTGAGACCAGCTGGCTAAGCAGGCTCCGCTCTGGTCAGCTAGAAGGCACTCCTGGTCCATCTGTCTCAGCACAAATATCTGCCATAGGAGATAATTTCTGCCCCAGATGCACCTCTTTCTGCCTGCTCATTATAAAGGGAGCTCAAGGGACACTCAAACATCATGCAAATCCTATCCAATGTGGATGATGTTCCTACATAAGCTCCCTTGGGCTTGAGAACAAGTTGCTTTCCATAATGCACCCAAAGGAGCATCCAGGGTACAACAAGCCACCCAGCTGTCTGAACATGCTCTCCCTGTGCAAGGGCAGTGCCAAGGGACAGAGAGGGCACAGCCAGAGCTGCTTTTTCCCTGTTGGTGCTTGCCAGTGGTGGTTGCATGGAAGCACCTGTTTGGGTGCAGACCATCCCAGCACAGCTGCCACCCTCACATGGAGTCCCAGTGTTGCAGCTCACACACAGCTCTCAAACTCTGAGATGCGCACAGCACCATCCCTGCCCTCCCCAAGGTCCGGGTTCAGTCCCTGCCCTCCCCAGGGCTCTGCTACTAAAAGCATCAGCCTTTAAGCCAGGCTCCAGATGGAGCATCAATAGGACAGATTTGGCAGTAATTCCCCATCTAGGCAATCCCTCCCTCCCCAGGCACCGAGAAGATAAAGTTCACAATGTACTGTGCCATGCAATGAGCTTCCCATGCAGCCTTAACAGAATGGGCACCTTCACCCCAGTAGACACAAGGAGCTGGATTTAACACACAAACTCAGGGCTATGCACAAAGACTACAACAAAGTAGAGCTGGCAGGTTACCTCCTTTGGGCTTCTGCTACAGGGATCTCGTCCTTGTACCACATCAGCTTAGAATCACTCAAAATATTGAAGAACTGGCACCAAAGTTTCAGGTTTCCTGATGCATCGGAAAATTGTTCTGCCCTGATCTTACGAATCACCTGTGGAGCTAAGGACAGGGTGCAAAGAGGTTGATGGTGTGACACACAGTGCTGGCTGCAGCTCTGGGGACAGGGCAGCCTACCCCAGTGCTGCTGGTTAGGACTTTGGTGTTGGGTATCACATGTATGTCAGCACAGCCTGGTATAACATTACCTTCCTAGGGAAGGTCTCAGAGCTCTGCTTGGACAAATACTGTGGCATACAAATGGTACAAATCCATTCAGTAGCACAGCACTACAATACCTAGTGGGGCTCAGCTGGAGGCAATGCAGAAAAACACTGTTGGAGGAAACATTTATCTACTGAAGTAGTGATTTACCAAGGTTACCCTTACTTTTACAAGAGTGCTGATTTCTGTGAAGGTATCACCTGGCTCCTGCAAGCACTTCAACACCAGGATTATGTCTTTTCTAAATTGATTTTATGAGAGATGAAATTAGCATTGACCATGGAGGTGGAAAAGCAGTGTACAACCTGCTGATGCCCACCGGACCCCCAAGCAGCATGAGCCATGGTCAGGACCAGGACAGGGAGACCAAGAACAAGAGGAATACATGATTCCTTTGGCCAGGGAAGTCCAGGCTGTGGAAACAGCCAGTCTCCGTACTTCTGCCTCTTGCATTTCTCCAGCCTCCCTGTGCTAGGAAAGAAGTCCTGAGGAAGACTTTTGGCTTTCACATAGCCAAAGGGTGATGCTGAAAACCCTAAAAATGCACAAAACTCACGTGGCCCCAGCAGACTATCACCAGTTTAGTTGGCCAGGCTCCCTTCATAGGTATCAAGGAAAACGCTTCATGGGGATTACCTCTTCCCTTACCTTTAAATGGGTTATTTGCTTTCTTGGACTCTGCTGGCTGTGCTTCTGGTTTAGCATCTTCAGGGACCTCGTGGTCACCACTGCTGTCACCTGTGGGCTCCTCATACAGCTTAGGAACCTCCAACGTGGCCATCTTCCTCATGAGGATTGGTGAGTGCTGCTCTACAGGAGGGGACGGAGCCAGGGCAGGTGACTGCAACAGGGCTGCGTTCTTCCTGGATTGCCTTGGTGAAATGGTAGGACTTTTCACATGCCCTGGGCTCTCTGGGGTTGCCTCCTCTTCCTCCCCCACCTGCTTGGTTTTTGGCAGGTATATTTTGCGCCGGGCCCCAGAAGCAAGCTCCTCTGGCGTGGCACAAGGTAGCACTGCCAGAGGGTCACCAGGACTCTCTTTTTCAGGGCTTGCTGGAGGCAAATCAGAAGTATTATTAGGAGGCTGCCCTGCTTCTGCCGCTGGCATGCTGCCCACCACGATGGAGGGAACACAGAGCTGGGGTGGCCCCTCTGCCTCAGGAGCGACCCGCGTACGTCTCTTTGGAGGCACAGGCCTGCAAGCCAGCATCTCCTTGCTGGTAACAAATTCTTCGTTAATCATGCCCGTGATCCGCCTGGAAGTCCTGGGGGTCAGAGGCAAGTTCTCTGCTGTCTGGAAGAGCTGATTGTTTTGTACCTTTTCCAAAACTCTCCTTGAGGTACGGGGGCTCAGGCCTGCAATGCCTATCTCTGGGAGCATGACTTCCTCTGCATCAGGCTGCTCCTTGTCCCCGGGGTCAGTATCTTCTTTTGCTGCATCCTTACTGCTATCTGACATTTTTAAAAGCAGCAGCAGATAGTTCTTCAAGGAAGAAACAAGGTTTTTGTGCTGCATCTTCTCCTCCAAAGACATCTCCTGAGGTCTCTCAGGGCTAGGCAGGACCAGTGGTACTTGTGGCTGAACCTCAGCACCTCCTTCAAAAGTGCCTGAAGGTGCTGCTGGTTCCTGGCATGGAGCTGTGGCTGTTTGCTTTCCTCCTGCCTTCCCCTGAGGTTCCACAGGCACTGGTTTGCCACTCTCCTCCCCTAAAATGCTGGCTGAAAATTTCTCTTGCAGGGCAGACGCATCTGCCTTTTTGATTTCTGTTTCTTTGCTCGCAGGAGGCAGCAGCTGGGCTCCAGATGGGACCTCTCCTGCTGTGGCCTCCACCCCTGGGGCGCCATGAGCTACAAGCAGTATCTCCTGAGCCACTGATGTCCCTGCTGCAGAAATGGAAAGCGGATCTTCCTTGGGAAGTCGAACTGAAGCAGGAGCTGGTGTTTCAGTTTCCTGATGTCCCAAAAGTGTCCCTCCCACCTCCCTGGGCACAGGCCCAGGAGATGGCTCTGCTGCACCGCTCCCTCCTGCCTTTGCAGCAGGATGGCTCCCAGACAGCTCTGCTCCTGCCTCTTTGCTCTTCCCATCCTTAACTGCTGTCTGATGTGTGGTTTGCTCAAGAGGAGTGTTTTCTCCAGACTCTGGAGGACTCGATTTCTTTAGCAATTGCTCTTCCTCACCTTGGCTTTTGTCCTCTTGATTTAACATTCCTTGCTTGGTCTCTCTGCCCTCAAGAGCATGAGAATGTCCTTCTGCCTGCTTCCTAGAGGCAGGGTGCTCCTTGCTGGACTGCACATGGTCTGGAGAACGTGCTGGTGGCTCTAGTGTCTCCTGATGCCTCAGCCGAGGACTTGTCCTTTTCCCAGCCTCCCTGGTCTTCTGGCAGACAGGTATCTCTTTCCTGAGCTCCTCTAACTTATTGGCTTGTTGACTGGTCTCTACAGTTGGACTGGACATTGGATGTTTTAGGTCACTAGCAGACTGTCCTATTGTCGCTGCAATCTAGTCAAAAAAAGAAAATAGAAAAGTAGCATCATTTTACTGCCTGGGTCTGCTCAGTGGTGCTTGTGGTCCATCTGTACCATATAGCACTGCCCAACTTCTGCTTGAATCATAAGTATTAACCTGGTATCGCTGATACTCACTCATCCAGGGCCTCCAGGCTTCACCATTGTCCCACGGTAGGGGGTCCCACAACCCCCTGTCACGCTGCACAAAATATTTTTTTTCTTTTAATCAGCTCCAACTCGTCTGCCTTTCAATGCCTTGGTTGTGCACAAAGAGGCAGGAGATCTGCCTCTCTAAAACACTCAGTGGCTTTTAATTCAGTCTCCTCTGACACAGTACCTTCCCAAGGAGCAAAACGTTCCCATTTTCACCAGCTGTTGCTGAGACCTTGTATAATTTCCTTGCTCTTTTTTAAGACTCAGTGCTCCGCCTATACTATATCTGCAATCCCCACTCTGAGATGGGGCAATTGGCACGTCACACACTTTCTGGATGAAGCTGCCCAAATGATTTATAGTGAAACTGTACACCATGATGGTATCTGTGCTATTCGACCATCCTGTTTCTTTGACATTCGGGAAGCTCAGTGTTTCCGACTGCAGCTGCGCACCAGCAGACATTTCAGCAAGCTGCCTGCTGTGACGGCTGAGCTTTATCCTGAGGAGATCTGGTGAAATCCTCCAGCCAAGGGGCACTATCTATTTTTGTAGGATAAGGCTCAGGGGAGGCAGCGATACTGCTGATACACTCTGTGCCTGGCTGATGCTCAGTTAGCAACATCAGGACAATCGCATGGGAACAGTGCATGCACACAACAGGTTCCCCTTCCATCCCAGAGGATCTGCTGCTAAGGATTTTCTCCTGAGGTCTCTGACTTGAGCTTTAAGCCTTCAAAATGAGGTCCATGGGAAAGTAGGGCTGTGGCACTTAGCCCTTCTATTTTGTGCCACTTCAGCTTCATTTGAATGCTTGAAAAAAACCAGGAAAGGTAATGACTGTGTCTCAGCAAGTCCTTCCTCAAGCAATTGTTATGATAATGTGAATATCAGAGCACTGGGGTGGAAGGAAGAGCATTAGGAGGGCCATTCCTGCACACAAAATTCAAGTCTGCATCCTTGGTAGACTCCAAAGAATGCCAAAGGCTGTCTGTACACAGGGCATGCAGAAATAGGGCCCCAGTTCACAGAGTTGCATAGGCACCCCCAAATGCCACATGTCCCTGCTGCTGTTCTCCTAGAGCCATGTCCCTAGTGTGCTTCAACAGGCTGAGTGTCAAAACACAGAACATCCCAGTGCTTCAGGCTTAAAAGGTTTTATTTTAAGAGACACATGGGCTTCAGGCAGTGAAACCTCCCTGGGTTTTAAAACAGTATTTGGTCCTCTGTGGCATGGAAAAGGATGGGGAAGGACACAGCCCAGTGTAACTGCAAGGCCAACCTTGGTCCCTCTGCTCAGGGGGCTGAGCAGCACAGTGCCCAAGGGGGCTGGAGGTGAACCAGGGCTGGTGGTTTCCAGATGGATGCACAGAGGCAGCTCTACACAATGGTGCTGGTCAATGGGGACTTCTCTCTGGCTGAAGAGGACTTGGGGCTTGGGGGAAATTTGCTTATCATTGGTGCACAAACTCAAGCTTATTCAGAAAAGCTTTCTGGAAGCTTTTCAGAAAAGCATCTGTCCTTAAGTAATAGTAAAACACTCAAACTAGCAGCATATAAAAGAAATATAATAAAATCATAAGTTGTTTCAAAGCTAGGCAAGAGTGATCATCACGCAAATCCAGTTTCTTCTCTGCTCTTGTGCGTGAGGATGTTCAGAGCCTGGCTACATCTGGCATTTTGCAAAGCCTTTCTGCTACAGATAAATCCAGCTCAAAAGAGAAGTCGTGAGCATGAGGCCCAGCTAGGTCCCAAGGCCAGGAAAACACTCATGCTACGACCCTGTCTTGTTTAAGGGAAAGATTAAAAAAGAAAAAGACATGCAATCTGTGTCCTGGGGAGTGAAAATATCCTCAAACACATCTGGAGTCAGCTTTAAAGGGCTTTAAAATAGCTTATTTCATCACACAAAAGCCTGAGCACTTTCCCCAGCATCACCAACTAGCTGAAGCATTCAAATTCAAATCAAAAGCATTCCCTTTTGTCTACTCAAAGGCACACCAGCTGACAAGTTACAGGTTTCCCTCTGTGAGTGGGTTTTTGAAGAGGAAAATACCTTGATGCATGTCAAAGGTTCAGGGATGACAGCCCAAGCCTGGCTGCTACACATCAACACTTTCCACTCTCCTTAAGAGCAAGAGGCATAAAAGTGAGCAGAGAGGGAGAAAACAAATTACTTTTTGCCATGGGCTTACGTGCACAGCAATAATTTCTGCAGCAGTATGATGCTGATGGGTCAGGTTAAAGATGGGTTCAGGGTGCTGCACTGTGACTAGGCCAGGACCCAGACGCTCGCTTCACTGCATAACATAACAGGTTTCTTACCAGTAAATGGTGCTCCTACCTATGGCTAAAGAAATCTAGAAGAGGAAGAAAGGAATTTTTTTTTCACTGGAGCACCTGGCAGTCCCACTTTCTGTATCATGGATGTTTCCACATCCTGAAGCATTTGCAATATGTACCGAGGGAGATGTGCTGCACCTGGAGTGCCTCCTCTGATAGCCTTGGTCTGTACTGAAAGTGTGCACCTACCATAGCTCAAACGCCAAATCCTGATGGCACTTGCAAATTAGACTCAGAGAACCTTTTACCACAGAAGGGGTCATTAAAGAAAAAAGGGGGAAAAAAAAGACTGGTAGCTTCCAGTGTAATATTTTAATGGAAAATACTTCAGGTTAAGTGACAAAAATAGAAGCTGACTAAAAGATGCAGTGAGGGTCAGGAGCAGGTGCTGTGCCCTGGCACTGCATCACCACCACAATGGCTCTTGCAACGGAGTTTTTCCAACAGGGAAGAGCCAAAAAATAGCCCAGATCTACTGTATACATGTTGCACTGTAAACAAAATTCAACGCCCTGCCTGCCTGGTGCAGCTCACGTGGCGTACCTGGCACGATGTATTCATTTGCATGGGGGGGCTCATTAAACGTCAGCTGAAGCTCAGGCTCATTTGCTAAACTGAACAGATGTCATCAGTCTCATTACCCGTCCTACACACTAGACATCCACCCCCAACTATAAATAGCCATTCAGTGCTCCCTGCTTAACTGATTTGGAAACATTTCACATGAGGTCAGCCTGCCGATTAAACAGGAGAGTTCACAGCATGCCCTAGGCCACCCAGAGACCAGCTGCTTGGCCAGAGGGCCCTGACGTACATCTCTCCTCACCACCTGGTCTGACATTTATTCAGAGACAGGGTGGAAGCTTTGTTGTCTGGGCACACAAAGTCCAGAAAGTCCTTTTTCCTGGGTGCTTTCGCCAGTGGAGACCCATGAAGTCTCTGCAGCAGATCCCATGGGCTACACGCAGCCTCCCAGGGCTGGTGCCACAAAACAACCATGCAGCATGAATATTTTCTTGTTGCTACCCCTGCGTTGGCTGCTTTCTGTCCTAGTTACCTCTGGACTGACGGCTTTGTTTCCCTCCGACTTCTGTGCTTGGTGCTGGCCTCTCTGTCCCTCGGATGGCACAGGTCCTGCCTCCAACCCCTCTGTGGATGACAGAGCATCCTCTGCCTGTCTGCTGACCGCCACAGGTTGCAGGGCAGCCTCACTCACAGCCTCTTCCTTGGCTCCTCCCTCCTCCTTCCCTGCTGCTGGCTTCACTTGCTTATCAAAATACATCTCTTTCAAAGAGAAGTGCATGTCACCATTGATTTTAGTGTCCTGATTCACAGGTTTCCCGGGCTCTTTGATTTTTGGGCTGTTTTCCACTTCCTGATCATTTGCCACCCTCATTTTTTTGTAAGGGGACAGGAGGGGCAAATCTTGGATTTGAAGAGGGGTTGGCCTTGCCTCGCCCACTTTCCTCTCGCTTGGAAACTTCCTGCTTTGCTGCTGGAGGAGCCTCCATCTTCTTTTTCTTTTTAGCTGCAGAGTCTTTCACCATTGGCTTAGTTGCTAGGTCCTCCACTGTCTCATAGATGTACGCAAGAAAGCTGTTCCCGTTCTCCTCCACACTTTCCAAAGAGGCATCTCCATTGGTGGTCACTTCTGCTTTCAAAGGTGCTATCAGTTTGTTTGGAAAGCCCGTCATCGCATTGACCGGCTGCTTCTTTGGCTCAGCAATATCCTCATGTAATCTGGACTGAGAATCGGCGACATGCACTTTTGCTGCATCCTCTTTCTCCCATGGAGAGGCTCCTGACCAGAGATTCAGATCCCTGGCCAGCCTCCGCTTTCTCTGGTGCCGATCAGGGCTCATTCGCTGCAACTTCTCCACCTCCACGTTTTCTTTCCCTCGTTTCTTGCCCTGTTCTATCTCTCGCAGTTTTTCTTCAGCTTTTCTCTTAATTTTGTCAAACCACTTCTGATGGATTTTGAACTCTGTCATGGTTCCCACTTCCAGCACACCAGAGCAGGACACGATGCCTTTGTTATTTCTAGCTGAGGCCTGGTAAATGCCTGCATCTTCTTCTCGGCACCTGGAAATGAAAAGCTCTGCATAAGACCTGCCCGTCCTCCCCAGGCATTACTGCTGGGCACAGAGGCATGCACACTCTCCCACTTCTTGCTCCAAAGGGGCCAGAAGACGAACACATGGCCCTTGAGGTGCCTGCAGTAGGTCTGGAGGCCTGGGGCTGGCCTCCCTTCCCAGGCTCTGCCCGTTTTCAGAACTAGCAGATAAGCAAGTTGGACAGTAAATAGGTGCACATCTCCCTCCTGGGCTATAACTCTGATAAGAGGGCTCTCATGGAGGAGAAACAGCTAGTATCAGGCTTCCTGACTGTTCTTGGTCACATTCCTCTGCAGGATCTTCTCCTCTCAGCTCTTCAGAGCCTACATGACATTTCTGTTCTTTATCCACCCTACTGCCTTACCAAAACCTTCCCACCCCGCTTCACAGGCACCAGCACAAGCATGTGTGTGCCGTCTCTGCTGTCACCCTTTGGGGACGCCTGGTCCATGGAGATCCCTGTTCCTGCAAGAGGTGAGCCAGCCTCTGACAGAAACCTGGAATACACCTGGGGTGGCAGAAAAGTGCAGCCTAGAAGCACGAGGATGACAGGATTATGAGCAATACTGATATTCTGCACTTTCAGACAGTGCCGCACCTGTCTGACACTCCAAATCCAGGACTTGAGGTGGGAGAGGTCTCTGCTTCCTGAGGACATGGTGTGTCTAGTTTTCCAGAAACACAGTCCTCATTTAAAGTTAAAAGAAGCTGGTAGTCAGGGCTGAATAAAGGAGGTCCTTGGCTCAATCAGTCAAGTGGCAAAGTAGCCCTTTCCTTTCCTGACCTCATGGTGAGAGCTAGGAAAGGCCGTTCTGGGACAGAGCTGCAGCCCTTTCCCATCTTTGCCCTTGCTTAGGACACTCCCATGAACTGTTTCTGTCCTTGTTCTGCCTGATCCCCTGGATCACCATCCTGGAGGCAGCCAGTGCTTCCCCTTCACTCACCTTCATCCAGCCCCAACGCTTAGCTGCTGTCTGGTGCAACCATAGCACACACTGCTACCAGCACCGGAAGGCTTCAGAGACAGTAATTCCTCCTGACCTTCCTCTTGCTTCCAGTACGGCAGCTATCCCTGGATGCAGTAACGGATCTCATACTGATGTGATCAGGGAATCATTACAGCGAAGAGCTGAAGGGGAAGGGACAGCTGGGAACACCACAGCGGGGAACAGAAGGGGCTAGCACAGGTGCTGGAGATTACTGCTGATAGCCAGCTCCTGCAAATACTGAAAACATGCTCAGAGCTCCTATCACCAAATCCAACTACTCTCCAGCTTCTTTACTCACTTGTACAGCTGCAGCGTGTGGCGATTTCCATGACGGAATATCTCATATTTGGGTAAGCCACAGTAGCGGTCCATCTCTTCATCATCCTTATACCACGTCACCTCCGGCTGCGGGTATCCTGGGGAGGAGACAGATGGTACATCGGGGTGAAACATTGCAACCAGTAGCACAGCAAGCCTGCTCCCGCGGGGATAAGGTAAGGTATCAACAGCAAAACGAAATGCTCCGGCAGAATAGGATACATGTTATTCTGGCCCCAACACATTCTTTAAATCACACAGCAGAAAAAGTATTGTGAATGGAAACCTGATGGGCTTATCCAAGGCTTTTATCACTCCTAGGAATAGCTCTATTTTTGAGAAAAAAATCCCAGCACTTCATTCCTGAACAGAGGGGAGTGGATCACATGATCATCTCTTGTAACACTGGTTGGGACGAGAAAGCTAGCATACTGTCACTTTTATATGAAGAGGCATGTTTTGATGAGACCAAAGCTAAGGTTAGCAAACAGGCATTTGCCCCTCCGTGGAGCTCACAGCATTTCACTATGTCACAGCCTGTAAGCTGATCCAAAAGTTTCCACTGAACAGAAACAACCTTGATTGCATCACAGCCAGCTTGGTGTCCTACAAATGTCACTTGACAACAGATGTCACCTGCCTTTTCAGTAGAATGACATCATGATGTGCGTGACTGGCTGGCTAGCAGGCTGGGAACACAGCCAAATTCCCCCCCACTGACAGCAGTGGTGGATCAGCATGAGTGCCCCACATGGACCAGTGCTAGCCACAGCCCTCATCTCCTACTGAGAGCAGTTCTCACTCAAAATAAGAGCAGCTTTCAGGGGAAAACTGCTTGAGACAGTGGCCAATATTGCTTCCCATACTTCACACGGGGCTCCCGGCACAGCCAAGCTGACCCTAAGGGCATGGGATAAAAGTTTAAATGATCACGTCATGCCTCTGCTTAAGTCGATGCACTCAACAGTTGTTCGAAACCCCAAGATAGATATCTGAAGCTTATCTCCTGCAAACACTCTTCCTGGCTTTCTGTGCTGCTGAAGTGAAGGAGTCCAGCATGCTGCTCACCTCCACAGGTCCCCAAAGGTCTCCCCACCAGCATCCAGCACCCCTGAATGCAACAGAGGGTCAACTCTCGTGGACAGCCTGGGAATGGGACCAGCAAGGGCTCTCCAGGAATATCGAAAGCATCCAGATTTGATGGCTCTGAAGTAGACAGGGCAGGGACATCCTACCCATCCTGGATATTTCCCAACTGCCAACCCACAGGTTTCAGGGCTGACCAGGACCCTTTTCATCTCCAGAGTGAGGAGTCTCCTACTTGCACCAGCCAGAGATGCTGATAGCCTGTAGCAATGCCCGAGCCCAGCTCATGCCTGCTCCCATGAACGTCCCATAGCAGGAGTGAAAGACCAGGAGCAAAGACTCATGAGCAGGAATTCACCCTGGTTTTGGCTAATTCAAAATGCCTTTGACCAGAAAAGCAGCATATGCCAAATCTCCTCCTCATGTTACCCTCGCCCCAGTCTGCTCTTCTGATACACTCCCTGTCCCCATCCCTTGCTTGTTGGAGCTCTCTAGTGTCCTCTGACCCCTCGAGGGACTTAGCCCAGTCGAACCAGACAGGGTTGGGGAAATAGTCTCAGAAGATCTTTCCTTTCCTGCTCTCCACCATGAACAACAGTCATCTCCACAGCTCAGACACCGCCGCAGACCAGATTTACTCTATTATCTTCCTTTCCTCACTGAGGTCTCTTATGCTGCACCACCCCTGACATCTACCCTTTCCATCCTCACTGTCCCTACATCTCTTGCATCCTTTGCTGTCTCATTTCCATCCCACTGCTGCCATCAGCAGCTTTGGCTGTCTGTTGGTTAGTGCCTCATTCCTCCTCTTCTGCAGGAAGCCAAGTCATGACTTTCTCCTGAATCCCTTCCTGCAAGGTTCTCCATCCTCCCCTTCAGTCCCGATCTTGCCACAGTCTCCTCTTTGCCGCTGTTCTGGCCCTCCAAACCATCTTCTAGAAGAAGTGCAAAGCCCTCAGATACTCGTGGCTGAAGCGACTGAGCCCTAAACTGCTACCTGGAGGAGACCACAAGAGTATCCCAGTGATGTGATTCCCAGAGATTGACACTACTGCTTATACTTTCCATAAATATTAGCTCCTGACTGTACTTGGCAGCAGGACCCTGGGCTGAATGAGCCTGTGGCAGTTTTCTTCTGCACCAGGGATGAGGAATAAAACAATTTTCATACACAGCTCACACTTTGCCCAAAGCAATCCTACCTTTCCCAAGGGCTGTTCTGCAGGTGAGACCTTCAGGAGGCCCCTGTGGTTCATAACACAGGGACCTGGCAGGTAGATTTTCCTAATAACCTGCAAACAGCGATCACAGCACTTCATTCTGGGAACTGCAAGCATATCGTTTCCAAGAAGCCACGTGATGTCCCCCGCACGGCCTCTGATTCCCCTTCCCAGCTGACAACTGCCGGAAAGAGCTGCAATTTCTATAGCTGCACAGTGCCTTGACAAAAGGTTTTTCCTCCTGTTAAGCTGAAACTCCCTTTGCCCTGTAGTACTCGTGTCCTTGAGGCTCCCTGCTCCCTACCAGAGGGGCTACCGTTGTACCAGCCCAGCACAGGCAAGGAGGGACTAGCCCCCGCTGCACACTCCAGCCTGCAGCAAAAGGGAGCTACAGGCAAGTGCTGGCTGGAAATCCGCAGGCAGAGGGATGCTGAAAGGCTCCCACCTCCCACGCAGAAACAGTCGTCCTAGCTGCCTGTTTGAACACCAGCCGTCCCTCCTCAGCAGCTGTAACCAGAGGCAAGCAGTGGATGGAGAGATGCCTGTGCAGAGACAAGGCTCCCTGGCATGCCCCATGCTTCGCTGGGGAGGGGAGCTGTTGCTGACACTGTAGGCATGCATCTTCAGGCTGCTGAGCAAATACATTCCCCCACTCTGGGGGTGGCAGGGAAGGCATCACTCCCAGCACATCCTGTGCAGCCACAACATCTGCAACTTGCCCAGTTGCCATGACAGGCCAGTTTCAGGGGTGACAGTGTGATGGGGTGGCTAAGCCAAGGGCTCCATTGGCAGCATTGTCACGCTGCAGGGTGCTGGATGCCTTCGCATAAGCATGTTGCAACAAAGCAGTCATTCATAAATCAGGCACTCGCCCTTCCGAAACCTGTCACTCCCGTAGACCCCCCATGCAGCTGGTGCCAAGAGGGATATGCTGGCAGCTGGTCCCCTGCATTCACCAGCAAGTGCTCTGCGGTTGCAGACAGAGCAGTGCCAGGCGTTCTTGGAGCGGAAGGTAGGCGTCCGCTGCACAACTTCAAGCCCAGCAAAAGCTTTCTGAGAAGTATGTCTTCCAGTAGCACTGCTCCAGCATGATGGCCAGCTACTGCAGGACCCAGGAGACTTTTCTGAGCAAGGATTTATTTTTCACAGAGGTTGCTAGGTTTAGATCAAATATTCTTTCTCCCAAAGTTGTTAAAGTCTGAGAAGTCTCCAAAGCTTTGGTGATCTTATCCAAACAACTCTTGCAATAGCTATCCAAAATCACCCAGAAAAACTCTGTTTACAGCAACTTTTTTTTCTTTTTTTGGGGAGTGGGCAAGAGTTGGGGGGAGTTAGTCTTCTGAAACTTGGGAAGGAGCTTAGAACAATTACACATGATCTCCATGGTTTTCTGTTTCTGCTCTACACAAGCTATGTAGAGTGGGAGCTTCGGGCAGTTTTGGGAGGAAAAGTCTTGGTAAGATCTCATCCTTTCTGATTTTATGGATTTAAACCTCTCCATCACCTGAAGACAAGGAGGCTTCCAGTAACGCTGACAGGAAGGACAGATACTTACTAAGAGCCGTAGTTCCCTATGCCACCCACCTGCAAGCAGTGCTCGTTCTCCATGGCTCTCTTGCCCTGGCTTCCCCATCCTCATACCCCACCAGCCTGCTCTCTGCTCTTCTATTCACTACCCCATCCCCACACCCACCCATCCACCCTTCTCGTGGCCCCTCTATTTCTCCAGACATCCTTCAACCAAGCACTTAACTCTTGTCCTTCAAGCATTTCCCTAAGAGGACCATCACGGATGCAAGAAGTTGAACTCCTTTATGCTTATTAAAATCCTCATCCACAAAGCACATGACTGTCTACTCACCATACCCCAACTCTCTTCCCCAAGCCATAGGCAGAGCCCTTTCCCCTCCTTAGCCCTACAATAAAACCAGACTGTTTCTAGGCACGTTGCTTTGTTTCCACCCCTCTGGGGATGTGTGACTCAACACAGTTCAGATGCCCATGTTGATCAAGCACCCACATAGCACAGGAGAGGTACCAGGCTGGACACTTCTTCAGCACAAGCACTGGCCCATGAAGTGCTCAATGGGATCGAGCTTCTGAGCTGATTCGGGTAGCCAGGTTAGAGAGCTTGAACCTGTCTAAAGAGAGCTTAAATAGCACTGAAGAGGCAGTCGTACATCAGCAGGCAATGCCTGGTACTGACATACAATGGTCTTGGCTAGATCCAGTCATCACCTCTCCCAGTTGGCCTCATTCCCTAACAAGCAGTCACAGACCGAGGCCCCTTCATCCAAGCCCCCACATTTCATCAGTTGACATCTCTCCTTCCCAGCCAATGCTATACAGAAATGACTGGAAAGTTGTAAAATCCTTGTAGTAGCGCCTCCAATAAGGGCCACGCTCTGAAGAGAAGAGCCCAGTATCCACTCACTGGGAAGGATCTGTGATGACCCTTGAGATACTGAAGTCCAGACAGACCCACCACGGAAAACACTTGGTGCAGAGAAGCAGGGTGTGCTCTGGTCTGTAAGAAACTGCACAGTAAATGGAAGTGTTCTCATTTCCTTTTTCTCATCCCTCAGAGAAAAAAGGATGAACTGATTTTGTCTTAAAAAAACCCCATGTCATAACTGATGCAGGACTTGACCCAAAACAATCAAATCAGACATACTAGGGACACTGGTAGCAGGCAGAATTAGGTAACAGAAGGAAAGGAGGGTTTGTGCAACCACCCAAGAGCATCAGGGAGTCTGCCTCTGCCTGACTTGTTTTCTTCTTGCCTGCACCACCCAGCATATTTTGGAGACAGGCTCTTCAAACACTTGCATCTTGCCGCCTTCCTAGGACATGCCCAGCAAGTCATTGGTACTCACAGATGTGGGACTACCCTGTAACTCTCATTATGGGTCAAGAAGTAGTAAAAAAAATATTAAGATGTTATTGTAGGTGATGTCTTCATATTTGTGGCTTGAGAGTCAAAACAGAAGCAGCTGATAGTCTGCCCTTTGCCTCCTGCAAGTTTATGAACCAAAGTGTCCCTGGACGCCAGCCACAGCAGTGGGACTGAGCTGGTTCCACTGTGGTCACTGGCCAGGGTTGCAACTGCCACTTCTTTTCTCCCCATAATATCTCCCAGTTGAATGTAAACATCATGGCAGGGGGAGATATCTGAACTACTGATCAGACTTTGCAATCAGAGTTCGCTTGCCACTTTGTGCTCCTCTCTCCCAAAGAGATCCTGAGCTCCTAAAGCAGTCCACAGGACCACATGCAAGAACTTACCATATGGTATACGTGGTCCAGGCTGCTTTTAAGGACGTTTCCATGAAAATTCCTAATATTGTAGGTTTATTAATTTAAGTGCATAAAGACATCCCCCAATCTAGTTTACCAAGTACAAAAATATTGTGATAGGCTACATGCTGAAGATGCTCACTTGACACTTTCCTTCACTTGAGTAGAAAATGAGACCAGCAACAGGTCAAGTTTTCAACTTGTACTACACAGCATCAGCAGGTCATCCAAAACCGGAAGGCAGCATCCTGCCTACCAAGAGCAAGGATGGACTGCGAGAAGGGCTACAGACTGGACAGAGACCAGATTGTCTCTAGACATTGATACTTCAATGTTGGTACAAGCAGAGGAGGTTACTCCTTGGCAGCATATCTTCTGCACAACATACAGTGAAGAGTTTCTCTAGCTTTTCTAGGTGAGATGCCGGAAAGGACATGGACATTGCATCTACAAGGACTCCTTGGTAGGGCTGACTGAAGTATCTCTTCCGCATTCTTCTTGAGAGGAAACTGAGCATGTCGGGCATCACACGTGCAGGGCACTTCCCTCTCTGTCATCCGTCTAGTCTCACGGTGAACTAGAGCTCAGCTGCACAAATGCACCTCACCTCGAGAGAGCTCACGTGGAGCTAATGATATCATCTGGACTTTGGAAGAGATGAAGTTTGTTAGAGGGAACTGTCAACCTCAAGGTGCAGTTGGTGAAGATCTAAGCCAGTGAGAGAAGCCAGGACTGGGCACTTTAAAAGGGGCAAGAAATGCTGAAAGGGTGAGCAGTGCTACCGCATGTCCCTGCAGTCAGCAGTCATGCTCTGGGTCTGCAGCACTTCTACACTTTCAGGCAAGTGGAAGAGAGAATTATATCTGCTGTTACTCAGGATTTCCTAACATATCTAAACATTGCTTATTTTTTGACCTCTGACACTCATGGCTCGCAGAATGGTGAGTTCCATGCTACTGCACAATATGTCAAGCTTTTGCTTTTAGAAAACTTTAATTGGGAAAGCCCTTCCAATTAATGACTGAAGGGCATGGTTTGGAAGCATCTCCCTAGCGGCCCACTCTTGGCCTAGAATCAGGAAGTGGTCTGCTGAAGTTAAACATCAATAAAATCAATATATCACGTCTACCCCTGCAAGTTCAGAAAGTCAGACCTGCAAAACAAGTGAATCCATAGGAGAAAAGCCAAGAATTCAAAGCTGGCAGCTCTCAGAAGGGATCAGTCTGTGTTTCCTGGTGCACAGCTTATTTACAGCATGTTTCTAATGGTAAACTAAATTTAGGAAATCTTAGGAAAGTCTTGGTCCTTGTGACTAAGAGGCTCACTGGAGATACGATCCTCCTTTCAAAAACTTACAGACTTGTTCAATGTCTCTCATGGAGTAACCTGTCAGAACGACTGACACGCGCAACATCAGGAAGGATCAGAGTCATAAACAAGTACATACTATGGAAAAAAGAGGTTTTAGAGTCTCTATATTTAAAGGACAAAAGCTTATCAGCAAAGGAGCTGCTTGCCTTTACATCAATCCACTGCCATGCCACATCATCACAATGCTTTAGTACCAGCCCTCTTTTTCAGCCTCCTCCTCTTATTGGCTTAACCCCTTCCCGCCCAAGGTTAGATTTTAGCTTATTGGGCAGAAACAGATTTTTATTTCAGATGTGGACAGACACACAAGTTTATCGCTGATGCAAATGCAACTGCACTCTAACCATTTACAGCCACCAAAGAGAGCCAGAGCTGGCTCCAGTATGATAGCCATAGTCTTCAAAACTGCACATTCCTGAGTTATTCAGTCCATGATTAGAGAAGAAGCAGATGTTAGGACAATAAAATGTAACTGGCCCAAGCAGTAACCAGCATATTCCATTTTCTAGTCTTTAATTTGCCATGTTTGAGATGTTATGTTATGCCTTTGCCTCTTTACAGTCTCAGGTGCTTCCCCCCACCCCTTAAATTAAAGCTGAAATCATCATGCAATTGCCGAATCTTTACTTGGCAGTCTGACAACAGTGGACTTGTTAACGTGTTGTCCTGTTATCATTTGCTCTCGAGTTTAACTAGGGCAAGTCCAGCAAGTGAGGCAGGACGAGGTTATTCACTGAAGACACTGTTACCTGTCACTATGCACGTGAATTTGGCATCAGAGTCCTCGGACACAGAACGGGATTTGAGAGTGGTTTCAAATAGTGGTTGGGTTTCCTCCGTCAGCTGAGAAATGATTGCGCAGAAGGTGCTCCTGGAAGATTCAAGAAGCATTTCTTAGAGATCAAAGTACTAGAAAAATCAAAGGGTGCACTTTCTATCATCTCATCTTATAAGCCTGCGTTGTTCTTCTAAATGCCCTCCTTCCCTCCCATCAACCCTACAGTAGGGTGTTCACAAGTCCAGTCCAATGTCAGGGTATTTGAATTTTTTTTCACTCCTAAGATGACTGTCAGTTTAAAGTGTCATTTGGGAGACATTCCCTTTGTCTTAGCCCTTATGGCTATCAGGCTAATGAATGTCAAGAACCATTTTAGTTCTTGATTACACCAGAACATTTCTTTGATCAGCCAGCAGGTTCAAAGCAAGACTCTTACAAAGTTAGCTTCTCATTCCCGTTGCTGCACCATCAGTGTTTCAAGTGTTGTTCTGTTCACCAGGATTTTACTTTATTTGTGAAGACTTCATATGTAATTTCAGGTCAAGTGTGAACTGAATATGCCTCCCTAACACAATAGCTCTCTGTAAAAGTTTGAATTAAGAAAAGAAGCTTGCTACAGGGTTAGCTCACTGAAGGAGACCTTGAGTCTGGCTTGCAGTTTTCTGAGCTGAGGAATTACATGTGAAGCTGACATCCATTCCCTGTTTAACCTCTCACTGCTGCAGGTAGGCACTCACCCTGCATACTCCATGAGTTCAGGCACTGACCTTGAAGCTCAGGCTGGGACACCAAAGTAGCCAGAACTATCCAAACAGGACAATCTGTGAAGCTCAAAAATGGACCCTAGATTCTCCAGTCATTTAAGCACTATTCAATAATAGCAATAAATCACCATACTCATACAGCACTGCCAACCCTGTTGGAGCATCACCAAGAGAGGCCCTGGAAGATCTGGGCTTTCTTAAATAAAGGAAAATTATTTAACTCCAAGTTGAGTCTTCATTCAGATAATGCTCTGGGGGTTTTGGAAGGGAAGACGTTCTTCTTTCATTTTTTCCCTCTGCAATTAAAACACTACACATTTACACTAGGAGAGAGGATGCCAAGGTCTCAAGTGCAAGTATCTCAGAAGAAACAGCAAATACTGCAAGAGAACCAGTAGCTGGCAGCTCTATTTACATAATTTTCAGCAGTGAAAGACATTCCTTAAACAAGTGATCAGCTTCTAGGCACATGCAAGAGGTGGAACAAACCCCCAAACCATTCCTGACACAGCTCCACCATGAGCAGAAGGGCTCATAGCACACAGTGATGGCCCCACGAGGAGGACCCCAGCCTCACAAGCAGCCCCTGGCTTGCAGGCAGGATGCTGGTGCTGCTGCTATTCATGCTGTACCTGCTGAGGAAGCAGACTTGTTCAGGAAAAACAAACACCTCCCACATTTAGCATGAACCCAACAAGGTCAGCAGCACTGACAGGGGCTGCAGTAGGGACTGAACTGCACGCATGGCTGAAGGTGCCAGGATAGCTCCAGCCACAGCAGATGCCTGTTTCATCTGCCCAGAAAACTTACCTGGAGGCTGCAGTGCTATGATTTTCACTCTGGCTTCCTGCTAGAATGGGTTTGTAAGAGATGCAGGGAGTATCCCTGAGTAACAAACAACTGGGATGCAGCAGGATACTCTCCCAGCTCCCAGGCACTTTGTGTTGGGTAAGGGTATGGGACAGGGGCAGCTAGGGTTGTTGCAAACTTGACTCATCTACTGAAGGAGGGTTATAAGCACTGTCTATATCCAAACACGTGTGGGATGGGGTGCCACAGCTCTGACTCTTTTCTGTGAAATCAGTGGTCCCCAGGAGATTGGTCCTTGCAAGCAAGTCTTCACACAACTACAGGGCTGGGAAAGGGCTGTGGGAGCCAACAGCTGTTTCAAACCAGAGAAACCTTTCCATACTCCAACCCCAGGAAAAAACCTCCCATTCCCAAAGAGCAAGGCAGACAATCCAGTACCAAGGCAGTTACTGGTGGGGTTTTGATGGCCCCTCCAATACAGATCCCCAACCCTAGACCACTAAATGCCTTTTAGATCTACATAAGGAACTTCTCAAGCATCAATGAACATTTCATACCCCAGCAGGAGAGCAACCAGATCAGCATCTTAAAAAGTGATGTGCACACACATAGTGACATTTGGGACCAAGTTTAATCCCAGTGCCATGCCACCAGTATCGGCAGGCAGCACCAGGACTAAGACTAGTCCACTCAGTGCAAATCCCACAATCAGGTGAAATACAGCAAAGGCTACTGAACGGTTCAGGAAAGCAGCATCACCAGAAGCAGGGGGCTCCACAGGCATGGCAGATGAATCAGAGGAGATGTGCCCAATGTACCCTTGGCAGGAAGCCCTGGAAGGTCTATTTAATCTTTCAAAGAAACCACTGTATTTGTCACAGGGGGCTTTTTAGACACTGCAGCGCTGTGGGGCTCTCAGCTGACTCACTCCAGCTGCAACGAGACTTGCCCAATTCGGATTGCTTTCTACCAGTAATTAAGAGCACTCAAGAAATCTGATACAAAGTCCTCCAGGCCTTCCTGAAGCTGCATCTTTGTTGCAGAAAAAGCCCTGGAGCCTAGGAAGAGGACACCAGCAATTCAGTAGCCTTTTTACATTAAAGAGGGATTTCCATACAAAAACTGCCTGCAGGAAAAGGAGACTTTAGAAGTGTATTCCTCTTCATCTTCATTTTCTTCTCCTGACGTTTTGGTTAGCAATCTCACAGCTGTAGGGGTGTTCTGGAGAGGACTTTCTCTCCATGGCTATTCCTCTACCTGCTTCTGCAGCAAATCAGTAATGTCAACTGATTACCAAATGTGTTATTCTGCCAAAGGCAAAGTACAACCGTGCAAGTGCATTTCAGGGCAGAGTCCACATGAATTAAGATCTTCACAATAAAGCACAGAATGGCAGAAGGAGAAGAAAATTTCTTCTTTGAAAGTCTCAGTGCAGGCACATCTAATTTTTAATATCTCTGTATGGAAGTCTCACTTTAATATCAAGAAGTAGCTGTACATCCATCCTTTTGGCTAAGAAAGAGGAATATTTCTTGCATCTTAACACAGGAATTACGATGAACATTCACTTTGCTGTCTGCAGTTCAAGCAAGTATTAGGGATTCAATCATGCAGAATAAGGCTGTTAGATCACTTCAGGGCTCTCTAATTAATTAGTACCAAAGCATTACAGATTAATCATGTACAATCAGATTCAGCAAAGTGGTCAGAGCAGTTTAATGCAATGTAGTTTTACCTTCCTAAACTGGAGAGAGAGAATCTGCTGCTTGATAAGCTAAGCAAAAAACAGCATAAAAACCATTAGACAGAGAAGCATGGAAAGGAGCTGAAATAAACAAACCACTACAGAGATGTATTAATGATGAGTTGTTTTGCACAGGTCAGAATTCCTATTAAAAGAAGGTACAGTTGCCTTACTCAGGCTGATTGCCAGGAGAGCAAGCTACATAGTCAATTGAAATCAAAGGCTGTGAAAATGAAATCGTCGTTAACCGCAGAGAATAAGTGTAAGGTCATTTATACAAGTAGGTTTCCAAGAAGCAGCACCTGAGCCTTCCATGCACCATCCACAGCATTGTGCTCAAAGCAGGCAACTCCACCCCGGGAGATGTTCGATTAAACACCAGGCAGGAGTACAGACCGTTGCAAGCCCACTTCTCTGCTGGCAAGCAGGTGGCCTGAGCTGGTCACCCTCTGTGCTTCCAAGGACAGCTCTTTGGAGAAGCTGAAAACTCTCTGGTCACTATACACCGCTTTCCAGCTTGCCAACCAAATCACTAAGGTCTGGCAAAAAATTAAAATAAAATAAAAGTAGACTTCACAAGAATCTACAGGTTTTGCTTTCTTTGCAGGAACATGTTATAACATTCCCCCCCCCAATTCAGGGGAAAAAAAATAAATATATCAAACACCCAAGTCCTACACAAGGGACACCCAGAAGAACTACTTACCAGTGGCCACCAGCTCTCTCAAAGGAGTGTCTTCAATGACTCATGTCCTAGCGAGAAGGCCACATTGTCATATTGTGGCAGCAGCCCCTCGCAGGCTGTAGGAGATAACCTCTTGGCATTGACCTGCAGCAGTCAGGAGCAGTTCCTCAGACCCTGACCTCTCCCACATGGGGGTACCAGCTAGTCAACAGCATGTAAGTTCAGTGATTTAATCACACTAAGATACACGTTATGTCTATGCAACAACCTCACCACATAGCCTCAGAAGTGACTGCAGTGTAGACATCCCCTTTGGGATGTAAGAAATCAGACTCCCACGTCGGTACGTGCAGACAGAACAAACCTCTCAGCCTTGTGCACTGAAGACCACAGTTGAACAACCAAACTTCAACGTTTTACGATGATGCTACAGATGAGAGTATGAAGAACCAACAAGGGTGTACCTCTTCAGGTCTCCTACTCAAATGGCCACATTCGGGCTCTGTGCAAGTCCCAGTTGCACAGAAGTCATCAGGACTACAAGTCTTGCCCTAAAAATGACCACAGATGGTCTCTGAAAACTGCTCCTGCCAACCATACAGCACTTCCAGCTGTGGAGGCAGAACTTCCATGCAAATAATAAGGAAAAAAGCAGTTCAGCTTGAAGGCCTGATACTTTACACAAATAATTGCACATTTTCATTGGGGAAAAAACCAGCACTCTGAAGAGCTCACCAACTCCTCTGCTTCAGATCAGGAGAGTAAAGACAGAGGAAGTTTTAGACAGACACTGAGGAGTAGCTTTAACCCAACAAACATGAGTAGCACTTGCCCTTTTGGCAGTGGCTTCACCCTCTCCACCCCTAGCCACACGATCCTGATCCCTCCCCAGTGCCAACTGCTGTTCATGCAGCCAGAAGATGAGCAGATCAGGTGTTATCCAGCTGGAAAATGCAAACACTAACCATAACAGGCTGAGGATCAGCCACCCAATCCATCTTGCATGTGCCGTGCTGGCCCATGGGAGAAGTCAGACAGCGGAACTTTGTCTTTCCAGCTGAGTCCAACCACCTGGGGCATCCCTTTGAGCCCCATGTCCTTCCCAGCACTGTAAGGCATGCCTTTGCACTACCTGCCTTACTGACCAGGATGTCACCTTGTCCTCTTCACTTCCTGGCACCCTAACAGCTTAGAGCACTCAAGTTGCACCTCCAGCTGCTCTCACCCTGCCCTGACTCTCCCAAGGGGATCGAGCTTCCTCCACCCCACAACCCTTCCATGCACAGGTGCTCCAGATGATCCCAGTGGCAGCAGCACTGATGCACTGTGTCCTTGCACTCTGGTCTGCCCCTAGGTAGCTCTGTCTAGCTGGAAACACAACTTATGGGCTTAAATAGTCTCAATCACCAGCTTTTCAACAGTAAATGAACCCGAAAACATTTTGCATACCACTGCAAGGGAAAAACATCCTTTAACCCTCCAGGAATACCAAGGACCTGGGCATCGCTTGTGGAGCCAGCAGGGAAAAAATCCTAAAACGCTTGCTGGAGAATGCTAGTGTAGGCCAAAGTATGGTTTTAATCATGCTTTCTTGCATAAGACAAATGAGAAGGTGTCTTGGCTTGGACGTAAAGAAAATCACTCAAATAGCAAGAGTCAGAATGAAGGGTGCCTGTGCCACAAACCCCTTGTGCTCATGAATGTGATCAGTGAATATCATTAGTACTTTTTTTTTAAATCCTCAGTGTTGAGCACACAACCTGGGCTTTATTCACTGCACATTCTGAAACACAGTGCAGAATACTGGACCGAGGGTCTCTTGAGAAGCCTTGATATTATCAAAAGAAAAGGGCTATCACCACAAATATCCACGTATTAACTAAAGTTTAACCTCAATATGCTAAGGAACCAAGCAAAATTTACTTTCAGACTAGAGATTTAAGCCCAGAGAGAGCAAGATCAAATTCTGAATGCTTCAGCCAGAACAGCCCTGCCTGCAGGCAGCTGGTGTTTCACTTAGTTTTAATTACGTTCACAGTATACCCGCATAGACCTGCAATAGTACAACTAAAAGTTATAAAACTAAACCAAATCTACCCACTTGGAAATGTGGGAGTCCTGAGCAAGGCATGAGAGATGCCGCAGCATGCCTAGTCTGATATTCTCCAGGACTAGGTTGTCTGTGTCCTCAGCTCCCCAGAGACTTGTTAGTACTCACAGTACAGGACTCTGCTAATGAAGTGCAGCATCAGTAGAGGATGTGTCTCCCCAAGCAAGCTTGGGGCCATTATAGTTACCGGATGAAGGCAAATGCTTATCTTATTGTGAGGAACACATCTAAAGTGGTTGAAGCAAGGTCTAAAGGTACTGGTTTTTCTCTGCTGTAAAAGAGAAGCTCAGAGAGGTCTGCTTCAGGCATGTCCAGCATCAGCTGGAAGAAAATCTCCTCAGGTACCTTGCATCTATGAAGTGAAGTGCAGTTTGTTAAAAGCTAGCCCTGAAAATGCAGGTTTGGTTATTAACCGCTATTGCACTGGACCATAGAATTATATCCCTCTACTATGTACCTTCTACCAGCTTCAGTTCTTCTTTAAATTCCATCTTATCAAATGCTTTCAAACTTCTTTGGACATTTATCATCATCTTTAAGGTTTTAGCCCTTCAACTACTTGTAATTTACTTCACCAGTAAAGACAGTCTTCCCCATTTTTCATGCACTTGCCAAATTTCAGTCTTGCTGCAAGGGCAGGAGGCAGAACTGTCAACACCACTCTTTTTTTTTAATCACTAAAAATATTGCTCAAGTCGATGGCCTAGGCTGGTACATTATCCCACTGGCACTGAAAAGTTAACTGCTTGAAAAATATAGATTCTAAATCCGGCACCTTTTCTAACCCTGTCATGCAATCACTGCACGAAATCCTCCTCTTTCTGTATTTCCTCTCCCCGAGACAAAGAAATCTTTCTCCTCCTAGCTCATGTCTTCATATGGAAGTCAACGAGAGCTCAGGAGACCCTGAAATAGGCTTCACAGTGGCTCCATCCTCACACGTACAAGTACATGGACTTGATCTGCTTGAGCTGCAACAGTCATTAATATATTTCAGTGCTCTTTCACAGCATGAAAATTGAGCCACACAAGCTGTCCTGTGCAGCAAGTAAACAGCGAAATGTGTCAATGACAGCAAAGCTGAGACCTCTGAGTTACGTTTTGCCGGAAACACCATTGCACAAAAGCTCCTCAGAAGAGCCCACCGAGAACCAGGTAGCCCTTCCATCCTGGGAGCAGGATAGAGGGATGGTCCTGGCAATCCCCTACAGACGCTCCCTCTTGCTGGCACTCTGAACCGTGACATTACTGGGCATGTTTTGCACATGCAGACTTCCAAGTATAAGATTTCATATGAACTTCTCTGCCTCCAAGGTTAATAGTACTTCAAATACAAGCCACTCTGAATGTCTTCTCAGCTGTCAGCAGCAAACCATTTTCACCATTTAAAATCCAACAATGAAGCTTTCACATACATATGGTTATGCTTAAGGCTTCTTTCCTGCCATGTGTCCCACTTATCAAGCACTTCATGCGCACAGAATGAGTATGTTTGTGTTTCATATACCATGGCAGTAACTATCAGCAATCCTGTGATAAAGCAGCTGTGAGTGCTATGGAGCTGTACAAGACATATTGTTATTTTACAAACTGGAAAATGGATGTATTGAGTCTTTGCTTGTCAAGGTCACAGAACAAATCAATGTTGGAGCTGGAGAAACAGGGCATTTTTTTCTGCAGGTAGTTTACTTTGAGCTAAGATGAACATGGATTTGCATGTAACAATTTAGAGCTGGATTTCATTAACAGAGAAGGTGGAAAACAATAAATTAAGTTCCATGTTCCTGTATCAGCCTCTGTAACACTCTGAAGATGGCTCAGATCGTGTATTTTAACTCTGAATTACTGCTGCCTTTATGGTCCAAATTAAACTGGTAGCTAGTTGAAAGACATCAGGAATGAGAGAGGAGAAAAGAAAGCAAAGCAAATATTGGACAATGAGATGCTGAGGAAAGTTGACATCTTCCTGGTAACTCATTGTGCATAGATTTTTGTGGCTGTGGGTTAGAAAAGAAGGAAGGTGAAAAGACAGTTGTTTGTAACAGCTCTTCTGCCTTCCTCCTCTTGGACCAGGTGGTGCTGTGAAGTGTCAGACTGAGTCGGTGCGAGATACCAGCCACATTCACCCAAGACCTTCCTCCACTCACTGAAACAGAGTGAGGATAGAGCAGGTTTTAATTCCATCTCCTGAAAATTGTCTCTGCTGTGGCACAAGAGATGTCTCGTTCAGAGGAGACCATGCTCTCCCCTCCACACAATCAGATGGGATCCCAGGCCTGGGAAATGTCTCCATTTATGAGGTTTCCAGAGAAGTACAAAGTTCACCATGTGATATATTCTGTATTTTAACAGTGGTCCTGACGGGCACTGTTTGTCCAGCTCCAAATCTTGATCTTCCAGCCTAGGTTATCAGCTCATCAGCCTACATACTCACCTCTGCTTGACTTTCTAGGAGATATGGACAGGAGGGTTTAGAAAGGGGGCTGAAAAACACAGTTTGGGATTATTATTCCCTAGGCACAACTGCCAAGGAGCCCCACTCAGGCATCGCTGTGCAGGTAATTACACCAATAGGAGAAAAACACCTCTGTCCTAGACACTCTACAGACTGGAGATGAATCCTTCTGTGCTTTTACTTTTGTCTTTCCAGTGGTTATTGATGTCCCTGCTTCCAGAGTTTGGGACAGTTCCATTTGACAAGACAAATGCACTGAATTCCCTCAGGGGCCACAGCTCGTTTCTTATTGAGGATTTACACCACTTGTTGCCAAGGACGAGGTCCCAGAAGAAGTTACAGGTGCCCAACTGCTGAAGAGGGAACTCCTCTGAACTAAGAAAGCGAAGCATGCTTTTCAGGAACTAAACAATCCTGAGTTTTCAGCTCACTTTATTATAGTAACAGATCTTTCACCTTCATTTGATATTATGTGCAGAGCAAGAGGTACAAGATTGAGATGGTTTCTAGCCAGAAAAGCCAGGTGGCAAGGCACTCTCCTGAGTTCAACTGCCACCACAACCAGAGACAGCCATCCAAGAAAAAATCAGAGGCAATGTCACTATATTCTATAAATATCTGCATATGATGAAGCTATGATAGTAGAAAGACATTTAAGCAAGGAGGCAATGCTGTAATAAGACCAAGGAGCAGACATCTGCACTAGATGAGAGGTGCAGATCGCTTCCAACAGAGGAGTTTGCCCAGGACTCAGATGAAGTTTTTAAATAAAATTGCTTCTCTCTGCACGAGACTTTCCAGACTCAGCTAGTTCTTACAGAAAGGACATGTAAAGGGATGTCCTGAAGTTGTGGCCCATGAATGCAGCTAAGACAGACTCTGGAAAAGACTGACAGCTTCTCCTCTCACTTTGTGAAGTAATTATAGTCAAGTGCTTTGAGGCATAAGAGTTTTTTAAAAAACCACCTACCCCAAAATAAAAAAACTCCTGTCAGCTGCCAGGGCAGAAGGCAAGTCACCATGATCATAAGCTGCTCCTCACGTTGTCCGTTATCAGGTATGTTAAAAGACTAGCAAAGGAAAGACAGTAATCTGTGGTCACTGAGCTATCTGCTTACACGGAAGATTCTTCCTAAAGACCAGTTCCCAAGGACACAAGAAGTAAATACCCTGAACATTCTGTTTAATAAAAGGATGATGTTCTCTCTACGGCCATTTTCAACACCTCTATTCTTTTGGCCCCTGCAGCATCACTTCTGATAAATTCTACAAGTTAAAAGAAAAGAAAAAGCACGTACCAGTTTCCAAATTAATATAGGTCAATTTATACAGAATGCCTTTCCTTCTACAGGATTAGGGACACCAAGTAAGATCATCCAGATTACTCTCTACTTGGTTCATGAATGCAAGCATATAGGTGAAACATGTTCACGAGTCACCCCAGAAGCAGTGATTCCTAACCTCAGTTTCTTTTCATAAAGATATTTCCATGTCTGCAAGTACCTCTGCCATGTCACTACTGCTTTAAGAATGAGTGAACAGATCAGGCAAATACTTCAGTTAAACACATTCTACAAAAAAAACATACAAAAGACAGCAACAGAGAAGCCTGAAAAAACCCGCACTTTCTTTGGATCAGAATATCCATTTTTGTTTTCTAACCACCACCACAGCCTTCCACTGCAATTCTGTGTCTATGTCACTTGTCCCATACTTTTGTTAGCTCCAAACCCACCAAATTCAAATACGTTCTGCATGAAAGAGAACTGCTGAATGTTATCTGCTGTTACGCATGTCACTTGTCTTGCTTTTCAAGTTCTCCCAGGCAAGCTCTCCAGATGTTCCTGGATTTAATTAAACTCATAATTGCTTTCTGAAAGTCTTCTTGCTACACCATTCCACTCACTTGCTTTCCAGAATTGTTATGATACATTATTTAATTACAGGACAAAAAAACCCCCACTTCATTCAAGCCCTTGCCCTGCATCATAGACAACACAGTTTCGATGCATTCTGCCTCAAGTCTTCAGCGCTTGTAGGTCCTCTCAGAGCTGTGCAGGGAACAAGACTTATATTACTCATCCCTAATTCATCAGAGAAACTGGAAGATGTCATGAACACAGGGAAAGGTCAGTTTTGCTATTTAGCAAGTATTTATTCACTGCTTCTTACAACAGAAGGGGCAGCCACTGAAGTTAACAGGCAAAATGAAATTACCTTGCCATAGGCTTTGACAATCAAGTATGTAAGTGGGTTGAAAAAAGGATTGGACCATTTGTAGAAATGAAATGCACTGCTGATTTAAGTGTGGCAGTACAGCGTTCCTTTGCCAGCAAAAGCATTAGGCTCCCATGGATGGAAATTGGGGTGCACCCACTCGCAGCACTAGCCTGACAAGTTCAAGGTGTTCAGGACCCAGAGCCTTGCAGGCATGAACCAGATTTACCATGCCTGAGCTGCAGCATCCACCCAGCCAGAAGACACCAGGCTCACTGCATAGGAGCACTACATCACCCCATGCCTTCTTCAGCAGCCTTAAGGAAAACTTCAGGGATCTGGGGAACCCAGCTGTGAACAATGGAGGTATTGCTTTCAGGACTGATGAACCCTCCTTTATGGTTGAACTGATTAAAGCTGCAATTTGAACATACTCAGGGGGAACAGAAGTCAACCTACAGGCAACCAAAACAGCTAGATGTCTTATGTATTAAAAGACTCTCTCTACTTGTAATCCACAGAATGGAGTCATTGAACTCGATTACCAATTTCCTTTGCATGGTATGGTCTGAGGTCACAGATTGGTTGTGGATGCTGTACAGGCATTTGTTGGTACTGAAGATGTCATGGTATGCTGACAGACTGCAATTACCTTGCACGCTACGATACAAGCACAAAGGAACTGAATTAAGGCAACTTAACTTTGGCACTACCCCAGTTTTAACATCTAACAACATCCAGGCAGCACTATCTCTTTTGGTCCTGTATTTATTTTTACAAACCTCTGATTCTTTGAGACATCAATGCTTGACATGCTGGAAATGGATTATTTATAAACCATCAACAGGGAAGGGGTACACTCATTTCAAGAGCTTACAGACTGAAGAGCATTCCTAGCGAATTCAAAGTAATTTATAGGCTTTATTTTGAATGACTAACACAGTCACCAACACCTTTGCCTTTGCTGGCACGTTGCCTTGTATTTTTGTATTTGCTAACTTCAGCCAGTCTCAGTTGGCAACATGTTTATCATACCTTCTCCCATGCGAACAAAGCCTTACTCCTACCACAGACTCCCTGCCTAAGGCCATTTCTCACCCAGGAACGCTGTTCTCATCACTGCTCAGCCCATATCTACATTGTAGAAATACCTTTTTGGCAATAAGATAAGGCATACGCGCAGCGGGCCCCTTGCTCAGAGTCTGGTGTCGATAACACAAGCAGCTTCGCTACAATGAAGGCAGGAAGGTCAGCACAGTACCCTGTACACAAGTTTAACTCAAGAGACACAGAAGTTCATGTCCATCAGGATTTCACAGCAAGGCGATTGAATTGGCACACCTGTCCTGCTATAAAACGATGCGGAACACTGACAACCCCTGCCCCAGCAACAACCACAAAAAAACACAACCCTTTTCTGGCAAGCAAGGGGCTGGCCCTCAGCAAACGAGCTGTTTTGGAGAGCCCAAGCCATCACTTGGTTTTTCCATGCTGGAGAATATCTCTGGGGAGGGCAAGGTCCAGGCAGCCATGCCACTTCCAGCTTGGCCATCACCTCGGACGGTTCAGGGCCAGGGTGTCACCTTACAGCTTGGGACACCACCAGCCTGCTCTCCTCCTGCTTCACCTCCAGGCAGCTTGTCCTGCTCCCCCCACTTCTTAGTCCTCCACCTGCCTTTGAAACGTCTCCCGCAGGCCCT